>NC_057814.1:313882865-313905633 GCF_018294505.1 Triticum aestivum | reverse complement strand
CGTCCGGCCCCGCTGCCATCGCCGCCCGTCGCCGCCCGCAGCTCGCCATGCGCCGCGCCGTCTCCCTCCTCCGCCGCCCCGTGCCCCGTCGCCGGTCGCCTCCTCTCCTCCGGCCGCCGCCTCGCCTTCCCCTCCATCAACTCCGGCGAACCTCCGGCCGCCCCGACCTCGACGAGCCAGATCCCGATCCGGTTTGACCGAAGGTGGACCTGAGATCCCCCCCGGAATTTTTCCCAAGTCTTTTATCTTGACGATATGTGCACCTGTTCATCATGGCATAACTCTCTACATATAGCTCCGTTTCGTGCATGTAATATATTGAATTGTTCGCCTCGTGATGCTCTACATTTTGTTCAATTGCACCATGTTCATTAGAGGCCATCTTGATGCCCAAATCTCTGGTGCAAGAGTGCTAGTTGCTGTTGTCTGCTGTTACTTAGCAGAACTTGGAGATTTGTTATTTTTGTATCATTTAATCTGTGCATCTTATGGGCATGAGCTCTACATGTGTTTTGTTGTATACCATGCCATATTTCCAAAGGTGTATGTCATGTATTTTTGTGATCTCTGTGGTGACTAGCACAAGCATGCAAACTAGGCCCCGTAATGTTTCTGATTTCAGGGACTTTGTAATTTCTCTAAGTCTGTCTGCTGTTATTTGTTGCCATGTAAACTTGATGCTATAGAGAGATCCATGCATATTTTGGAGATGTTAAGTAAGGATGTTTTGTATCTATTGTTGTAATTGACCCATTCCTGCCCTTGGTTGCAATTATGGAGTGCCATAGCATGACTCAATCTTGCTCTACTTTTGCTATAAAATATTTCTGGCAGATTGTTTACGTGTTATTCAATTTTGCCAAGCTTGTTGTAGTTGATCCATACATGTTATGTACTTGCTCTTGCCATGGATAGCTTCATAAACTTGCCATCTTTCTGTAGGTATGCTTGTTTTGTCATACATTGCTTTATGGTGAGTACATCAAGCTCACCAAGATGCCTTCATATTATTGTTTCTGCCATGCTCTGTTTTCTGCCAAGTCTGAAACCTGTTAACGATACTTGCTATGTTTACATGATTGCCATCATATCTTCTAGTCCTTTTTTGGCTTATGGTAAGTAAGGGATTTTTGTCATATGCATTTGGTAGAATACTGCCATGCCTTGTTTTGCCATTTTAAGTTCCTGTAGCATGTTGATTTTGTGCTCTGAACATTGCTACCTGATGCTCTTTTCTGCCATGTCCAGTAATTTCACCAAGTCTGTGAACCTGTTATCTTTTGCACTTTTGCCATGCTTGTTTGAGCCTGTTATGTTGTGATCTAGCCATATCTCAGTGTTCATATTTTGTCAAGCATCTCCTTTAGATCACTGTCATATGCTTTGTTGCTATGATGGAGTGCTATAGCATTGTTACTTGTTGCATTTTAAGTGCTATCATGCTGTTAATCGCAGATTCGTGTCATTTTTGTTTTGCTTGCCATTTGCAAACCGTGCATCCGTTTCCGGTGATCTTTATATCGATTTCGACCAAAATCATCTCATCTTTCCAGTGGCATGCTTGGTTTGCCAAGTTACTGCCTTGTTCATCATTTTTCCTTCCGGAGCACGCATCGCATATCATACATGTTTTGCATCATGTTGCTTGTGCATTTCCCATGATTGATTGTGGTTCCATTGCTTGTGTTCTTGTCTTGTGTAGAGCCGGGAGACGAGTTCGTGAACGAGGAACCTATTGAGTACGCTTACGAGGATCAAGCTTTCGACAACTCTGAGAACCTTGCAGGCAAGATGACCACCCCTCGAAATCACTTCTATCTTTGCTTTGCTAGCTGTTCGCTCTATTGCCATGCTGCGCTACCTACCACTTGCTATATCATGTCTCCCATATTGCCATGACAGCCTCTAACCATCCTTTCTAGCAAACCGTTGTTTGGCTAAGTTACCACTTTTGCTCAGCCCTTCTTATAGCGTTGCTAGTTGCAGGTGAAGTTGAAGTTTGTTCCATGTTGGAACATAGATATGTTGGGATATCACAATATCTCTTATTTAATTATGCATCTATATATTTTGGTAAAGGGTGGAAGGCTCGGCCTTATGCCTGGTGTTTTGTTCCACTCTTGCCGCCCTAGTTTCTGTCATACCGGTATTATGTTCCTTGAGTTTGCGTTCCTTACACGGTTGGGTGATTTATGGGACCCCCTTGACAGTTCGCCTTGAATAAAACTCCTCCAGCAAGGCCCAACCTTGGTTTTACCATTTGAGACCTAAGCCTTTTCCCCCGGGTTTTCGCGAGCCCGAGGGTCATCTTTATTTTAACCCCCCCCCCCGGGCCAGTGCTCCTTCGAGTGTTGGTCCGAACTGAGTAGACTGCAGGGGCCCCTCCTGGAAACTCGAGGTCTGGTTTTACTCGTAGGATGTCTCATCCGGTGTGCCCTGAGAACGAGATATGTGCAACTCCTATCGGGATTTGTCGGCGCATCGGGCGGCTTTGCTGGTCTTGTTTTACCATTGTCGAAATGTCTTGTAAACCGGGATTCCGAGACTGATCGGGTCTTTCCGGGAGAAGGTTTATCCTTCGTTGACCGTGAGAGCTTATGATGGGCTAAGTTGGGACACCCCTGCAGGGTATTATCTTTCGAAAGCCTTGCCCGCGGTTATGAGGCAGATGGGAATTTGTTAATGTCCGGTTGTAGAGAACTTGTCACTTGACCCAATTAAAACACATCAACTGTGTGTGTAGCCGTGATGGTCTCTTCTCGGTGGAGTCCGGGAAGTGAACACGGTTTGAGTTATGAATGACGTAAGTAGGAGTTCAGGATCACTTCTTGGTCATTACTAGATGACGACCGTTCCGTTGTTTCTCTTCTCGCTCTCACTTGCGTATGTTAGCCACCATATATGCTTATTGCCTGCTGCAGCTCCACCTCATTACACCATCCTTTCCTATAAGCTTAAATAGTCTTGATCTCGCGGGTGTGAGATTGCTGAGTCCTCGTGACTCACAGATTCTACCAATACAGTTGCAGGTGCCGACGATGCCAGTGCAGATGATGGGATCGACCTCAAGTGGGAGTTCGATGAGGAACGTGGTCGTTACTATGTGTCTTTTCCTGATGATCAGTAGTGGAGCCCAGTTGGGACGATCGGGGATCTAGCATTTGGGGTTATCTTATTTTCATTTGGATCTTGACCGTAGATGGTCTATGTGTGTATTTTGGATGATGTATGATTTATATTTATGTATTGTGTGAAGTGGCGATTGTAAGCCAACTCTTTATCCCATTCTTGTTCATTACATGGGATTGTGTGAAGATGACCCTTCTTGCGACAAAACCACAATGCGGTTATGCCTCTAAGTCGTGCCTCGACACGTGGGAGATATAGCTGCATCGTGGGCGTTACAAGTTGGTAATCAGAGCCATCCCCGACTTAGGAGCCCCCTGCTTCATCGTATCGCTGGCGTTGTTGAGTCTAGAACAAAAATGTTTTGAGTCTTAGGATTATATATATCAGAGAGTAGGATTCTTTTTACTCTTCAGTCCCTTCGTCGCTCTGGTGAGGTCTCCTGACGTAGAAGTTTTGACTCTTCTCTCCTCAAATTTCACTAAAAAAAATTTAGGATCACGCGGGTATCTTGGAATCGTTCCGATGGTTTTCTGACGAGAACATTGTTCTTGGTGCCTCCTGACATTTAGGGGTTGTGGCAGTGTCCCAGGGAGTTGAGCTCCGAGGTGTTGTCGTCACAATTTTATCGTTGCAGTTCTGGAATACCTGAGTTTCGCCGACATCGAAATCTCTTTTATGCAGTTGTTGGTGAGATCACCTCGACGCCACCCAGTACTGGGGCGGGAGTTCGGGAGTATTGCCATAACTTGTATAACGGATGCTTTTCGAAGGTTGAGGTACACGATTTCCGAAGGTTTCTTGGTTATGTGTTGACGGATGGATACAGCTGGATCTAGGGATTGCTAGTTTGGGTGATATATTTTGTGTCCTGTCGTGGAATTGTCACGGCAGATGTCCTGGAACTAGGACTTAGTCATGGAGCCATCGCAACTAGGAAGCTTCAAGGGGTTAAGTGGGACAAGGAACACGAGGGTTTATACTGGTTCGGCCCCTTACGGTGAAGGTAAAAGCCTACGTCCAGTTTGAGGTGGTATTGATTAGGGTTTCGATGACCAGGGAGCTTAACTGCTATGCCTGGCTCTCGATGAGATCTTTCTTGTCCCTAAACCGCTGCCGGGTCGTCCCTTTATATAGGGAGGCTGACGCCCAGCAGCTCTCAGAGTCCCGGCCGGCTCATAAGAGTGTCCGGCTCGGACTCTCGACTATTCTTGCCTTACACTACAAGTTTTACCATGATAATGATTGCAACTACGGGCCTTAAGCCATATCCGGGTCTTAAGCCCATCTTTGGCCCACCGTCTTCAAGCTTGGCGCCGGGCTTCTGGCGATGACCATTATGAGTAACCCGGCCCCTTCTGGCGGGTGACTCTAAGGTCTATATCGTCAACATTAGGCCCCAGATTGATTTGAGCCGGCTCATGTCAATCTTCAATTCTTTCGACAGAAAAAATCTCCGGCTTACCATTTGTGTGAAGGCCATAACCCGGCGTGACGTCATTCTCTGAACTCCGGGTAATCCGCCGTGACGTCATCTTCCATTAAGCCCGTTTTTTACTCCACCAGATCCGCAACGGATCTTATCTTTACTGCCATCCCGAAAATCGAGCCGTTTCGTGGGGAGATAACCACGGCGTGGTCTCCTCTTTTCTCGCGCCCACTTATGAGCTCGCCCTTATAAATAGGCCGGCCCGACGGGCCTTCAGCCACTCCTCTCTTCTTCGTCTTCTTCCTCGCGCCACTGCTCCCCTGCTCGAGCTCTGCTGCTGCCGCCGCCGCGGGTCTTCCCACCGTCACCAACTCAGGCCGCTGCATCACCCTGATTTGACCAGAGAAACGCGACGACCTCCGCGACTCTCCAGCCCCTGTAAGTCCTGCTTGCCCTGTAGAACAGATCCGCCATAGGGTTCATCCGTGTTCTTCGTGTTCTTCGCTGTCGCCCACGAGCTCCGGCAGTTTTCATTTTTACTGCCCTTTTCTGATCTTAGCCCTGTAGAGAACCACTGCGGTAGATGTTTTAGCACCCATTTCCCACGCAAGTAGACCTCTTTTCACTGCATAAAGGCCTCGTTCGAGCTCAAGAACTCCCCTACGTCTGTTTTTAGGTCTAGAAATTTTCCTTTTGCCCGACCATTTTGATCCAAAATATTCACCGCAATGTGTGAAACCTGTTTTCACCACACTTAGTAAAAAACTGCACTCATCGAGTCATGGCGGTTTATATTTCCGGCTTAAAGAAACCACGCGCCGTAGAACCTTCCGACTCAAAGGAAACCATGCGCCATAGAATTTTCCGGCTCATCTGTGATAAGGCCGTAGACAATCGAATTACTCTCAATACCTTGGGCGGCTAAATAACCTGGTACACTTAGATATATGTCATTAGTCCCCTCTGTAAGCCGCCACTTTAACATTGAACTATAACTTCCCTCCGGCTTATACTTAAACCGGACGTTTCCTTTTATCATAGGCTGCCGACTTTCACCATGCCTCCCAAAGCTCCTAAAGCCTCTATCACTTGCAATTGGATGAGGTCCAATGTCACCAATGAGACCTTAGCGGATTTTGTCAAGTCAGGCTACCTGCCCAAGAAGGATGTCATGTCCTACCGTGCCCCTGACCCGTCAGAGGAGAGACCACAGCCAAAGGACGGGGAGGTGGTCATTTTTGCGGATCACATGAGCCGGGGCTTCGCACCGCCCGGCTCAAAGTTTTTTAGAGACGTGCTGAACTTCTTTGACCCGCGGCCACAAGATATAGGACCCAACTCGGTGTCCAACATCTGCAACTTCCAAGTGTTCTGCGAGGTCTATCTTGGAGAGGAGCCCAGTCTGCTGCTCTTCAGAGAGCTCTTCTACTTGAACTGCCAGAACGAGTGCGCCAACGGGCCAAGTTTGGAGCTAGGCGGCATCTCCATTCAGAGACGGAGAGACTGTCTTTTCCCTTACGCAGAGCCGCCCAGCCACCCCAAAGACTGGAATTTGACGTGGTTCTACTGCCAAGACACGTCGCCGACTGATGAGAGTCCGTTGCCCGGCTTTCGCCCCTTGCGTCTGGAGCCCACACACCCACTGTCAGACAAGCTGACTCAAGCGGAGCGCCAACCTCTGCTCCCCACCATAAACAAGATCAAGGCTCTCCTGGGCAATGGTCTCAACGGAATCGATCTGGTCCGGGTCTGGATCTCCTGGCGGGTGATCCCATTGAGCCGCCGCCCCGGCTTAATGTGCGAGTACACGGGCCGAAAGGATGACCCTCAGAGACACAGCCGCAATGATCTTCCTGAAGATGTTGCAGAGGATCTGACCAAGGCTCTCTTGAACGAGAGTCTGGCAGACTGCGGGAGGACCGGGTTAGCCCCCTTCTGCAAGACCAACCCAGCCCCAGCGGTAAGCCGCTGATCTAAACATCTTATCTTCTTCTGTATATAACTGTCATCTGAATCGTTTTAAGAAATCATCATTGTATTTTTCAGGCTGATGACAAGTTCTGGCGGGTCAAATATGACCATGAGGCGGCCAAGAAGGCCAGAAAGGCGAAGAAAGCCGCCAAGAAAGCCGCCCCTCGCAAGAAAGGAAGTAGGCCTACTGCTTCAGAGCTGATGCAACTAAGCGACAGCTCCGAGTCAGAGGTAACTCCTGAGCCTGTAAGTCCTTGTTGTATTTGTTGTTTATTTCTGTCTGCCTTATCAATACTTGTTCATCGATAGGACGACACCGGAGCAAGTAACCCGGTGGTTGAAGAGGTAATGTCACTTTCCTCCGACTCGGAGCCCTTGTCAAGGCTGAAAGTCCGAAGGGTAACCCGGAAAGTAAGCTTTTCCAATCCTTTAGCTTATCAAGATCCTCAATTTATTTTGAAGCGACAGGTTCATGAAAGCCGGCGGCACACCCGGACCAACAAAGACACTGACCTTTCCGCCGGGTTACCTGACGCATCAAGGAAACGCCGGACCGAGGTGATCTCAAAGTTGTACCCTTTTCATCCTTTGGCAGGTGTTATACGTCAACCACTCAACTCTTCTGACTCAAATTATCAGGAAACTTCCCCCTCTTCTGGCGACTCTATGCAGTCGAATCTTCCGGCTTTCAAGACCGTGCCCGGGTAATGATGACCATCTCATGTTATACTTGTCTTTACTTACACTTTTGTGCTTAATCTTTTTTGTCTTTGCAGTGCTCAAGCAAAGCTCAGCAAAAGGGCGAAGAAGCACAAGCCGGTCGATGAGCCGGATTTGCCTGAGCCAGAGGCAGCCGCTCAAGAACCGCCAGCTGCCTCTGCGCCTGAGGCTGCTGCTCCAACCAACAAGCCCGTAACAGAAGCTTCTGTTAACCCGGAGGCCTCTAGCTCGGCTCAACCAGCAGATGACCCGGACGTGGTAATCACCCGGACGGGATTTGTTGAGCCGGGGAGACCCACTGCGTTGGCCAAGTGCTCCGCCAAGGGGGAGCTGCTACAGCCCCGCCGGGTTAACCTGGACCTCACCGACTACGCCACTTTGAACATCGGAGAAATCGTCTCCGGCTTCGTCAGCCAAGTGCACAAGAGCCGGGATGCGGAGATTGCCATGGTGAACCAGATTCAGCAGAAGTCTGAGGTATTATTCTTCTGTCTTTTTACTTACTGCATAGTTACCTTTACCATGCTAGCCCCCAAGTCGACAACTTATTACTGAATATGTTGTAGACTTAAGTTCCGGCTTACTCAATTGAACCGGCAATTTGTAGATAGAAACGTTCAATATGCATTAGCCCCCAAGTGCCAAGTGTCTTTGCTTGAAAAGTGCTTGGGACTTTAAAACTGTTCATCCTATAACCCGGAAATTATGCATGCAGGCTGCTTGTAAAAAGTTTGAAGCTGACATCTCCGATCTGAAAAACCGGCTGAAGATGCAAGAAATGGAGACCCGGAAGGCAAATGCCAAATTTGTGTCCAGTATCGCCGCGCAAGAAAAGCTGAAGACGGAGTTTGACGCTGAATGGAAGGCTTGGGCTGAAGAAAAGGCCGCGCTGGTGAACCGGGCTGAACAAGCGGAGAAGGCCCTCTCCGAGAAGACCGCCGAACTCTCCGGCTTAAAGCGCCAGGTGTCCCAAATGGTTGCTGCAATCTTCGGTAAGTCATCTCACCGACTTTCATCAAGTTCAGAATCTTTATATCTCATAACTCATCCTCGTCGGCGGCTTATCTGATTCTGTTAAACAGGTCCCAGAAGTGCCTACCTCAACCAGAGTGTGGTAACCAAGCTGAAGGCCGTGTGCACCCTGGTGGAGCAGCTCTACACCGGGTCACAGGGTGCCTTGGCTATGGTGGCCCTATCCAACGAGGTGCCGACTCACCTGGCGGAAGTTCTTCGCCGGCTCGCCGTTCTGCCTCAACGTATCCAAGAGCTGCGACGGGCCTCTGCAAGAGCCGGAGCTATCACCGCGCTGAGCCGGGCCAAGGCGTTCCTTCCAGAGTTAGACCCGGCAGACATCGCCCTCGGCTATCCAAGCTTAAAGGAAGACGGCTCCGCCTTTGACCAGAAGGACTTCGCGGCTTGCGTGAAGATCGTACGCCCGGTGCCCACTCTGATTGGCAATGATACAGATCTGACTAAGTATCAGCCGGGTTACAATGCGGAAAATCAGAGGATCCCGACCCCTCACTATGAAGCCCTCAGCTTAATCCCGCCGGCTCGTCAGCACACCTTCGCCCCGGAGATTGACCCGGCCGGGTTAATTGACGAGGAAGCTCAATTCGAAGCTCTGAGCGGCATCGACTGGAAGTCGTCGACTTTCCAGACCTTGGGAACAGCCGGAGGAGAAGAGAGAGACGAGCCGGAGACTTGAACCCAGCAAGCGTCGTAACTCTGCTGGCGGTTTATCAAACAATGCCTCACCCTTTTGGACTCAACGAGTCTTTGTAATAGAATAGGGTCAACACTTTAACTGTGCCGTGCCATCGTGCACGCATTGAATGCTGAAGTCTATGGAAGTTGTCTCCTTTATATTTCTCCGGGTCATGATTGATCATTCATTTTCCTTAAGCTCAAAATAGTTGCCTTTAACTATCCTGCATAAAAGGACAAATCACAAGTCTCTAGGCGGCTTACCGCACTGAGAAGCACAGGTTTTAGATATATAACCCGGATATGACTCAAAAAAGACGTCCTCAAGTATGTCCTTAATACAGCCGTAATAACACACTTAGCGGCCTGCAAGCATACCTCCGGTTTAAATAACCCGGGTAATAAGGGTGATACCTCAATTCTGGTTTACCTGTCTTAATAACACCCATTGCGCTCAACTAACACTGGAAATCAAAATTAAGCCGGCAAAGTGAGACCCGGCCGTACACACTTTGAAATACTCAGAAGAAACTTGCTATAAAGCAGAAGAGCTTAGGGGCTTCCGGTTCGAATACGACCAGAGACCCGGCCCAAAGGGGTTATGCTAGGATTCGAATACGATCATATAGCCCCCAGTGGGTGTGGCGATGCCAATCAAGAGGGTACCGACAGCTATGTTCTCTTTGGTTCGAATACGACCCATGTTTGAACAGGAAGCCCCAAAGTGATTTTAAGAATTGTTTAACGACACTGATTCGAATACGATCCACGTCGGTTCTCAAAGGGGTTAAACTAAGATTCAAATATGATCAAAGAAAACTCCCCAATGAGCTCGGCACTTTGCCAATCAAATGGGTATCGATAGCTATGTTCTCTTTGGTTCGAATACGACCTATGTTTGAACAGGAAGCCCCCAAGTGACCTTGTTGCTTACGGCTAGATTCGAATACGATCATAAGCCAGATCCTCCTTCAAGTTATCATGTAATCTTGCAATGAAAACAACACATGCACTTTTGGAGGAGAAAAAAGGACAGAGGTCCTGCTTTATTGCTTATCATAATATATACATGGCGTAGAGAAATATGTACATTGGGAGAGCCGGTGGCTCAAGTGTAGTAAGGCCGAAGCTGAGCTATGTTCCACGGCCGACGGGTCTCTTCCTCCGACTTACGTGAATCTTTATGCTCCCGAATGTCAATGAGGTAATATGACCCGTTGTGCAAATTCTTGCTGACCACAAAGGGCCCTTCCCAAGGTGGGGATAACTTGTGCACGTCTGTTTGATCTTGGATGAGCCGGAGCACCAGATCGCCTTCCTGGAAGACCCGGGATTTAACCCGGCGACTATGATAACGTCGCAGGTCTTGTTGGTAAATCGTTGAGCGAGCTGCTGCCACATCACGCTGTTCATCCAACAAGTCAAGAGCATCTTGGCGCGCCTTTTCATTGTCCGCCTCAACATAAGCCGCCACTCGAGGTGAGTCATGACGGATGTCACTGGGGAGGACTGCTTCTGCCCCATAAACCATGAAGAAAGGCGTGAAACCTGTAGACCTGTTAGGAGTAGTGTTGATGCTCCATAACACGAAGGGCAACTCCTCCACCCAACAACCTGGCGTCCGTTGCAAAGGGACCAAAAGCCGGGGCTTGATACCCTTCAGAATCTCCTCATTCGCCCTCTCAGCTTGACCATTGGATTGAGGATGAGCCACTGAGGAAACATCAAGTCGGATATGCTCTCGTTGACAAAACTCTTCCATAGCGCCTTTGGATAGATTGGTGCCATTGTCAGTTATAATGTTGTGCGGAAAGCCAAAGCGAAAGATCACCTTTTTCATAAACTGAACTGTCGTGGCTGCATCACACTTGCTAACTGGCTCTGCTTCTACCCACTTGGTAAATTTGTCAACCGCCACCAAGAGGTGGGTCTTCTTATCTTTGGACCTTTTAAAAGGCCCAACCATATCAAGCCCCCGGACCGCAAAGGGCCAAGTAATTGGGATCATCCTCAGCTCTTGAGCCGGCACATGAGCCCGTCGCGAGAACCTTTGGCAACCATCACATTTACTGACCAAGTCCTCCGCGTCAGCATGAGCCGTCAGCCAATAAAAACCATGACGAAAAGCCTTCGCCACAAGAGACTTTGAGCCGGCGTGATGGCCACAATCCCCTTCATGAATCTCACGCAAGATCTCTCGACCTTCCTCAGGGGAGACACAACGCTGGAATGTTCCCGTAACACTGCGGTGATGCAACTCGCCATTGATAACAATCATTGACTTAGCCCGCCGGGTTATTTGCCTGGCCAAAGTTTCATCCTCAGGCAACTCTCCCCGGGTCATGTAAGCCAGATAAGGCATTGTCTAGTCCGGTGTGATATGGAGAGCCGCCACCAGTCGTGCCTCCGGGTCAGGGACAGCCAAGTCTTCCTCTGTAGGGAACTTAACAGAAGGGCTATACAGGACGTCCAGGAAAGTATTAGGCGGCACCGGTTTTCGCTGAGAGCCCAGCCGGCTTAAAGCATCAGCCGCCTCGTTCTTCCTGCGATCGATGTGTTCCACTTGGTAACCCTGAAAGTGCCCAGCAATGGCATCAACTTTGCGGCGATAAGCCGCCATGAGAGGGTCCTTGGAATCCCACTTTCCTGATACTTGTTGAGCCACCAAGTCTGAGTCGCCGAAGCACCTTACCCGGCTCAAGCTCATCTCTTTAGCCATCCGAAGACCATGGAGCAAGGCCTCGTACTCAGCCGCGTTGTTAGTGCAAGGAAACATCAACTGTAGCACATAATGAAACTTGTCACCTTTAGGGGAAGCCAACACGACTCCAGCCCCCGAGCCCTCCAACTGCCTGGACCCATCAAAGTGTATAGTCCAATATGTGTTGTCCGGCTTTTGCTCGGGCACTTGTGACTCTGTCCAATCATTGATGAAATCCACTAAGGCCTGAGATTTAACAGCAATATGTGGCACGTATTTCAGACCATGGGGTCCGAGCTCTATAGCCCGCTTAGCAATTCTCCCTGTGGCCTCTCTGTTTTGAATGATATCACCAAGAGGGGCAGAACTGACCACAGTGATGGGATGACCCTGAAAATAATGTTTAAGTTTCCGGCTCGCCATGAATACACCATATACCAGCTTCTGCCAATGCGGGTACCGCTGCTTGGACTCGATAAGCACTTCGCTGACATAATAAACCGGCCGCTGAACCGGATGCTCCTTACCCTCCTCCTGGCGCTCCACCACAATAGCCACACTGACGGCTCGTGCGTTTGCCGCCACATACAGTAGTAAGGGCTCCTTATCAACCGGAGCAGCAAGGACTGGGGGCTCTGCCAGCTGCTTCTTCAAATCCTCAAAGGCGGTATTAGCTGCATCATTCCAGACAAAGTTATCAGTTTTCTTCATCAACTGATATAATGGCATGGCCTTCTCACCCAAACGGCTTATAAACCGGCTTAAAGCAGCGATACGACCCGCCAAGCGCTGAACGTCATTTATACACGCCGGCTTAGCCAGTGAGGTGATGGCCTTGATCTTCTCCGGGTTAGCTTCAATGCCTCTGTCAAAAACCAAAAAACCCAAGAGCTTGCCTGCAGGAACACCAAAAACACACTTGGCCGGGTTAAGCATCATCTTGTAGACCCGGAGATTATCAAAGGTTTCCCTTAAATCATCTATCAGGGTTTCCTCCTTTATGGACTTAACCACAATATCGTCCACATAAGCATGAACATTGCGCCCAATCTAGTTATGAAGACAGTTCTGCACACAACGCTGATAAGTCGCCTGTGCACACTTGAGTCCAAAGGGCATAGACACATAGCAGAAGGCTCCAAAGGGAGTGATGAATGCCGTCTTTTCCTGGTCCTTAACTGCCATTTTAATCTGATGATATCCGGAATAAGTATCCAAGAAACTTAAGCGCGCACAACCCGTCGTAGCATCAATAATTTGATCAATACGGGGAAGGGCAAAAGGATCAGCTGGACACGCCTTATTTAAGTCCGTGTAGTCCACACACATCCGCCAAGTGCCGTTCTTCTTGAGCACGAGCACCGGGTTAGCTAACCACTCTGGGTGAAAGACTTCAACAATAAACCCGGCCGCCAAGAGCCGGGCCACCTCTTCAACAATAGCTTTTCGCCTCTCCTCATTGAACCGCCGAAGGAACTGCCGGACCGGCTTAAATTTCGGATCAACATTGAGAGTGTGCTCAGCGAGTTCTCTAGGTACACCTGGCATGTCAGAAGGTTTCCATGCGAAGATGTCCCTATTCTCACGGATGAACTCGATGAGCGCGCTTTCCTATTTTGGATCCAGATTGGCACTGATGCTAAATTGCTGAGATGAATCTCCTGGAACAAAATCAACAAGCTTAGTCTCATCAGCCGACTTAAATTTCATTGCCGGCTCATGTTCCGTAGTCGGCTTTTTCAGAGAGGTCATGTCTGTTGGGTCAACATTGTCTTTGTAAAACTTCAACTCCTCTGTTGCACAACCAGACTCTGCATAAGCTGCATCGCCTTCCTCACATTCCAAGGCCACCTTCCGGCTGCCGTGAACCGTAATGGTCCCATTATGACCCGGCATCTTGAGCTGTAGGTACACATAACACGGTCGTGCCATGAACTTGGCGTAAGCCGGCCGTCCAAATATAGCTTGGTATGGACTTCTTATCTTGACCACCTCAAAGGTCAATTTCTCCACCCTGTAGTTGTTCTCATCTCCAAAGGCCACTTCCAACTCAATCTTGCTGACAGGATAAGCCGACTTACCAGGTACCACACCGTGGAAAATAGTGTTGGACTGGCTGAGGTTCTTATCAATCAATCCCATACGACGGAATGTCTCATAATAGAGGATGTTGATGCTGCTGCCTCCATCCATGAGCACCTTAGTGAACTTATATCCTCCCACCTGAGGAGCCACCACCAGGGCCAAGTGACCCGGATTATCCACCCGGGGAGGGTGATCCTCCCTACTCCACACTATAGGCTGCACAGACCACCGCAAGTAGCGTGGAACCGCCAGCTCAATAGCATTCACAGCCCTCTTATGAAGCTTCTGATCTCGCTTACACAGACTGGTGGTAAACACATGATACTGCCCACCGCTAAGCTGCTTTGGATTGGTCTGATAACCTCCCTGCTGCTGTTGATGACCCTGGCAAGACTGCTGACTAAAGCCCCCTTGACCGTTCTGGGGATTAGAATTTGAGCCGCCGCCCGGGCCATGAAAGCCGCCGGCGCCTGAGCCGCCGCCCGGGCCATTGTAATTCTTAAAGGCCTTCATGATTGCACAATCCCTCCATACATGAGTCGCTGGCTTCTCTCTAGAGCCATGCCTTGGACAAGGCTCATTCAACAGTTGCTCCAGCGTCGGGCCTGACCCGCCGCCTCGGGGAGGGGGCCTCCCCTTGCGTCACTGGTTATTACCTTGTGAGATGGCGTTGGCTACAAACTCTAGGCTGCCATCGGCCTTACGCTTGCCTCCTCCTTGGTTTCCCGGGTTATGCTGAGGACCCTTGCCATTGCCGTTCTTCTTTCCCTTCCCTGTCCTTTCACCATCTGAAGCGGGGTCCTTGGTACCATCAGAATCGGCGTACTTGACAAGAGCCGCCATCAGTGTACCCATATCATTGCAGTCGCGTTTAAGCCGCCTGAGTTTCATCTTCAGGGGCACAAAACGACAATTCTGCTCCAACATTAAGACTGCAGAGCCGGCGTCCATCTTATCCGAGGAATGTATTATCTCCTTAACCCGGCGAACCCAATGTGTCGTAGACTCACCCTCCTGCTGCTTGCAGTTAGTCAAATCCACAGTTGACATAGACTGCCTACAGGTATCCTTGAAGTTTTGGATGAACCGGGCCTTTAGCTCAGCCCAAGACCCAATGGAATTTGGTGGTAGCCCTTTCAACCAAGTGCGGGCAGTCCCATCTAACATCATGGTGAAGTACTTAGCCATGGCCGCTTCACTGACCTCCAGCAGTTCCATAGCCATCTCATAACTCTCGATCCAGGCTGCGGGTTGTAAGTCTGCCGTGTAATTAGGCACCTTCCTAGGGCCTTTGAAGTCCTTGGGTAGACGCTCATTGTGGATAGCTGGCACTAAACAAGGGACACCCCCAGTCCTGGTAGGGATACCCACGTCGACAGAAGTCGTCTGATAAGCCGGGGGAGTCTGGTAAGCCGTCAACTGAGGCACCTGCTCCGCCTCTTGCCGCGCTCTATCTTGGTCTGCTGCGTGAAAGGCTCCGTTATGAACCGGGCCATGGCCAGGGGCGGGTCATGGCGTCGGACGTTTCTTGAGCCGGTCGCTGAGACCATGTGCCTGCTGTAACTCGGGCTCCGGCCTGGACGAGGGGTCGAGTGGATCCTGTCCCGGCTGTAGGAGTACGCCTCTTGCTGCGCCAGTGCTGTCTGAAGGAGTTCCCTGACCCGGCGGGTTTCAATAGCCGTCGGAGAGTCGCCGTCAACTGGGAGAGCCGCCAGCCGTGCTGCCGCGGCGACCATGTTCTCCAGCGGGTTATTATAATGACCCGGTGGTATTGGCACGTACTGAGGCGGGGCAGGGGGCACCTGGGGAGGCCCCATCACTTGTGGCTGAATAGGGGTCCTAGACCCGGGCACTATGGCCCCTGGCGGGTTACTAGACCCTGCACCTGGCGTGTTGAAGAGGTTTCGTGGATCGTAAACCGGAGGGAGTCGAGATTGGGCCTTTTGATGCCTCCTTCTCAGGACCTCATTGGACGCGTTTTGATCCATCGTGAGCCGGAAGGACTGCGCTTGAATCAACTGGGTTTGGGCGTCAAGAGTCGCCCTTTCCGCAGCCATCCTGATCCCTTCTGCTGCCAGATCCTCCTTAGCTTTCACTAGATCCGACTTTAACTGCGCCACCTCTGCATCATGCTGAGCTTGATCCGCCGGGTCAACCGTGGCGGTTAACAGGGCCGTCATCTTGTCCGTGAGATCCATTAGCACCTGAGCCGGGGAGGGCACCGGGTTTCCCACTCCAGCAGCAGGGTTCTGAACAGGCTGTGCACCGGCCATAAAGACCCCAACCTGACTTGGCGGCTCAAACGGGTCCGGAATACTGTCACCATCGGAACAACCCATGAGCCTGCCATCTTGAAGTTGATACAACGAGTTTGACTCATCGGTGGTCGACTCGCCGTCCGAGCCGGCGGCCGTCTCATCACCAGATCCAGATCGATCAGAGGTCCCTCCATGGATACATCCCACAAAAGAATGCCTTAAGGCAGGCCGGGCCCGGGCGGGTCGTGCACGCTGAGCCGTCTCGATGAGATCGGTGCAGAGATCCGGCTCAGGGCCCGGCTCACCAATCTTGCCAATGAAAACATGAATTCCGCCGAAGGGGACCCGGTACCCGTACTCAATTGAGCCGGCGTTGGGGCCCCAGTTTGCATCGTCGATGTAGAGCTTGCCGGGACGACTCTTGGTCATCCGGCCCACAGCATATCCCTTGAGCCCTTCGAAGCTGCCCTTCAAGAACTCAAATCCACCGTGCGCTGGCCCCACGGAGGGCGCCAACTGTCGTGGAATTGTCACGGCAGATGTCCTCGAACTAGGACTTAGTCGTGGAGCCATCGCAACTAGGAAGCTTGAAGGGGTTAAGTGGGACAAGGAACACGAGGGTTTATACTGGTTCGGCCCCTTACGGTGAAGGTAAAAGCCTACGTCCAGTTTGAGGTGGTATTGATTAGGGTTTCGATGACCAGGGAGCTTAACTGCTATGCGTGGCTCTCGATGAGATCTTTCTTGTCCCTAAACCACTGCCGGGTCGTCCCTTTATATAGGGAGGCTGACGCCCAGCAGCTCTCAGAGTCCCGGCCGGCTCATAAGAGTGTCCGGCTCGGACTCTCGACTATTCTTGCCTTACGCTACAAGTTTTACCATGATAATGATTGCAACTACGGGCCTTAAGCCATATCCGGGTCTTAAGCCCATCTTTGGCCCACCGTCTTCAAGCTTGGCGCCGGGCTTCTGGCGATGACCATTATGAGTAACCAGGCCCCTTCTGGCGGGTGACTCTAAGGTCTATATCCTCAACATGTCCCCTGTATCCCCAACACCAGATTGCATAACCAGAAAGTTTCGGGAGTTTATAAGTGGGAATTCAAGTAGCTCTTAGGATTTCTTTCCGACAGACGCATGATATGAGATTGGGGTTCGACGTCTAGTGGTCCGCCTATACACGGTTGGTTTTACACTTGTCTCGTAGTGTCTTAAAGAGTCCTTGGCTATGCCGACTCGGGGACGCTTCGTATGTCATGTGCACAGCCTTGTACATGATGGTGCTGTACGATCGAGCCCGTGTGGGCCCCACCACAAAAACTTCGGACGAAATATCTATCATATGTTTGTTCCGGCTTATTCTGCAAGCCAATACTTTGTTTTGTTTTGTATTGTGGTATTCGAGTTGCTTCGAAGTCATATGTTGATTCCATATCTTTTTCAAGTGGCTTCTCAACTTATGGAAGTGTGATCATTTACTACGGAATTCATTCGTTCATCTTCGTTCGAATGTTTATTGTGAAGACGATATGTTGCAATTTCTATCCGTTTATTCTACTTGTCTATTTGTCTATCAAGATGCTAACGGATGTCACCCTCTTCAGGATGGCTCCGCCAACGCGTCAGAATCCGGATCGCAATGAAGGGAGTCAAGCGAACCCTCCGCCACCACCTCCGCCTCCGGAGGCATGGCAAGCTATCATGGCAGCCACCAACGCCAATGCTCAGATGATTCTGCAACTCTTGCAAGAACGCACCCAAGGGCAAGGCAATCAAGGAAATCAAGGTCAAGGCAACAATCAGCCTCACTTCGCTACACTCAACCAGTTTCTCGCAAATCAGCCCAAGTCTTTCAGCTACTGTGCCGAGGCCACGGATGCCGATGATTGGCTTGTGGACATCAACAAGCATTTTGAATGTAGCAATGTCAGGCCTGAGGACTATGTCAAGTTCGCTTCTTTTCAGCTCAAGGACCAAGCTGTTGATTGGTTTCAACAATACAAAGATTCCAGAGGAGGTCGTGTGATCACTTGGACTGACTTCTGTCGGGACTTCAAAGCTCACCACATTCCACAAAGTGTTGTTGAGAGCAAGCGTGAGGAGTTCCGCAATCTCAAGCAAGGCAACATGTCTGTGTATCAATTCAACATCCAGTTTCAGAAACTTGCTCGCTTCGCTAAACAAGACGTTCCTGATGAAAAGAGCATGATCTATCACTTCAAAGGTGGCCTTAAGGAGGATCTGCAGTTAGCTCTCGTTCTTGTTGAGCCTACTCAGTTTGATCAATTCTATAATATGGCACTGAAGCAAGAGGCTGCTCAGATCAAGTGTGAGGCTTCTAAGAAGAGAGTCAGGGACGCAGTTCAGTCTTCTTCTTCCTCACTTGTGGCAGCTAAGCAACAGAAGTTTTGGTTGCCTCCTCCTCCTCCGTTTCGTCAGCCTTACCAGCAGAAGAACAAAGGTGGCCATGGTTCTTCCCACTCTTCCAACTCTGGCTATCAGAACAAGTCTCAGAATCAAGCTCCAAAGTCCAATGCTCCTTATCACCGTCCACTCTCAGAGGTGACTTGCAACAAGTGTCAGCAGAAAGGCCACTATGCTAACAAGTGCTTCAACCAAAGGCGCCTTCCACCTCCTCCTCCTGTCAGATCTTCCGGCAATGCAGTGGTCAAGCATAATCCAAAGTCTGCTAAGGTGAACATGATGAATGCAGCTCAAGCGGAGGAATCTACTGATGTGATAATGGGTAATCTTCCTGTTAATGATATTCCTGCAAAAGTTATTTTTGATACTGATGCATCGCTTCCTTTCATTTCAAGACCTTTTGTTGCCAAGCATGAGTTTGTGACGGAAAAGATTCCTATCCCGTTGAAGGTTGTGTGTCCGGGCAAGCAAATGACATCTAATAATTGTGTCCCGGATGTTTCCATCAAGATGGGGAACTATAAATTTCTGTCTAAACCAGTTGTTCTTGGTGACTCGGATATTGATCTTATTCTCGGGATGGACTGGCTTTCTAAGCACAAGGCTCAACTTGATTGTGCTGCCAGGGAAATTCAATTGACACACTCTTCTGAGGATGTTATCATTTATGCCGCTCGTGATGAAACCATTCGGTTATTTTCTCTTAATGAGAAGGGCGAATTAAATGCCATCTCTCAAATTCCAGTCGTTTGCGAGTACCAAGATGTCTTTCCAGATGAGCTTCCGGGTATGCCTCCTCACCGACCAGTTGAGTTCGTTATCGATCTTGAGCCTGGCACTGAACCCGTTTGCAAGCGTCCATACAAGCTTGGACCCAAGGAGCTGAAGGAATTGAAACAGCTTGATGAACAAGAGCGTCTGGGTTTGATCAGACCGAGCTCATCTCCATGGGGTTGTGGTGTTCTTTTTGTTAAGAAGAAGGATGGCACGGACCGACTTTGTGTCGACTACCGTCCATTGAATAAGAAGACAATCAAGAACAAGTATCCACTTCCCAACATCAATGAGCTATTCGAGCAACTCAAAGGTGCTAAAGTATTCTCCAAGCTTGACCTCCGTATGGGTTATCATCAGATTCGCATTCATGAAGAAGATATTCCCAAGACAGCATTTAGAACAAGTTTTGGTTCTTATGAATATACTGTCGTGTCTTTCGGCCTTGTCAATGCTCCTCCAACTTTCTCTCGGATGATGAATTTCATCTTCAACCCCTATACCAATGAATTCGTCCTGGTGTATCTAGATGATATCTTGGTTTTCTCCAAGAATAAGAAGGACCATGCCAAACATTTGCGATTGGTGCTCGACAAGCTCAGAGAGTATCAATTCTATGTGAAGTTCTCTAAATGTGAGTTTTGGCTCGATGAAGCTCTTTACCTTGGTCACATCATCTCTGCCAAGGGCATCGCTGTTAATCCCGAGAAGGTATCCGCAATTGTGAATTGGGAACCTCCTCAGAATGTCAAGCAGCTCCGCAGTTTTCTTGGTCTTGCAAGCTATTACCGAAGATTCGTTGAGAATTTCTCTAAGATTGCAAAGCCTCTTTCCAACCTCCTCCAGAAGCATGTGAAGTATGTCTGGTCTCCTGAGTGTGACGTTGCTTTCAACACTCTCAAAGAGAAACTAGTCACAGCTCCTGTCTTGACTCCTCCTGATGAATCCAAGCCATTTGAAGTTTTCTGTGATGCTTCTCTCCAAGGTCTCGGTGTTGTGTTAATGCAAGAGAAGAAAGTTGTGGCCTATACCTCTCGTCAGTTGAAGCCCAATGAGAAGAACTACCCCACTCACGATCTTGAGTTGGCGGCAGTTGTCCATGCATTAATAACGTGGAGACATCTCTTGTTGGGAAGACAAGTGGACATATTCACCGATCACAAGAGTCTCAAGTACATCTTCACTCAGCCCAACCTCAACCTCAGGCAGACTCGATAGGTCGAAATGATTCAAGAGTACAATCCGAGTATTGAATATACTCCAGGCAAGGCCAATGTCATTGCAGATGCTTTAAGCAGGAAGGCTTATTGCAACAGCTTAATTCTCAAGCCATTCCAACCGGATCTTTGTGAAGCTTTCCGCAAGCTGAATCTCCAAGTTGTTCCTCAAGGCTTCCTTGCCAACCTCTTAGTCTCTCCTACTTTGGAAGATCAAATTCGTGAGGCACAACTTCTTGATGCCATGGTGAAGAAGGTGAAACGTGGTATCGACAAGGGCCTTTCCAAATAAAAGTGCTATCACATTGATGACAGAGACACTTTATTCTTCGAGGACCGGATTGTGGTTCCTACAGGTGATCTAAGGAAAGTCATAATGAACGAGGCGCACAATTCTCTTCTTTCCATTCATCCTGGAAGTACGAAGATGTACCATGACCTCAAGCAGTCGTATTGGTGGACTCGAATGAACCGAGAAATTGCTCAATTCGTGAATGAATGTGATGTCTGTCGAAGAGTGAAAGCAGAACACCAAGGACCAGCTGGTCTCCTTCAACCTCTTGCTATCCCAGAATGGAAGATTGATCATATCGAAATGGACTTCGTGACTGGATTTCCAAAGTCCAAGCGTGGAAATGATGCTATCTTCGTTGTCATCGACAAGCTTTCTAAAGTGGCTCATTTCCTTCCAATCAAAGAATCTATCACAGCAGCTCAGTTGGCAGAGCTATACACCTCCAGAATTGTCTCCTTGCACGGCATTCCACAATTGATTTCTTCAGATCGTGGAAGCATCTTCACCTCTAAGTTCTGGGACTCCTTCCAGAAGGCCATGGGCACAAACAATCGCTTCAGCACAGCTTTCCATCCTCAAACTAGTGGCCAAGTCGAGCGAGTCAATCAAATTCTTGAAGATATTCTCAGGGCTTGTGTCATTTCTTTTGGCATGAAATGGGAACATTGTCTTCCATATGCCGAATTCTCCTACAACAACAGCTTCCAAGCGAGTTCGGGCAAGGCACCATTCGAGATTCTCTATGGCAGAAAGTGTCGTACTCCTCTCAATTGGTCAGAGACTGGTGAACGCCAACTTCTTGGCAATGACTTAATCACAGAGGCTGAAGAAATGTGTAAAGTCATCCGTGATCATCTCAAAGTCGCGCAATCGTGCCAGAAGAGTTACTATGATAGTAAGCACCGTGATTTGGCTTTCGAGATCGGAGACCATGTCTACCTCCGCGTCTCTCCAATGAAAGGCACTCGTCGCTTCGGTATCAAAGGGAAGCTTGCCCCTAGATACGTGGGTCCTTTCAAGATCATTGGCAAAAGAGGCGACCTTGCCTATCAACTTGAGCTTCCTTCCAACTTCGTGAACATGCACGATGTGTTCCACGTGTCACAGCTCCGCAAGTGCTTCAAGATGCCTGAGTGCACCATCAACTTCGAAAAGAACGACCTCCAAGAGGATTTGTCTTATCATGAGCACCCCATTGCTATTCTTGAAGAAACTGAGCGCAAGACTCGCAACAAGTCAATCAAATTCCTGAAAGTGAAGTGGTCGCACCATTCCGACCGGGAAGCCACCTGGGAACGCGAGGACCATCTCCGTTCCGAATATCCGGAGTTCTTTCAGTCCTAGATCTTGGGACGAGATCCTCTCATAGTGGTGGAGTATTGTAACACCCCGGATGTAACTTTCCATATTGGTAACTCCAACTCTTGCCATTTTCGGCTATGTGCTATGATATTCTCTTCGTGGTCGGGTTTTGTTTCCGTTTTGTATTTTGTTCATGTCATGCATTTCATACCATGTCATCATGTGCATTGCATTTGCATACGTGTTCGTCTCATGCATCCGAGCATTTTCCCCGTTGTCCGTTTTGTAATCCGGCGCTCCCACCTCCTCCGGCGCACCCCTCTTGTTTTCTTTTGTGAGCGGGTGTCAAATGTTCTCGGAATGGACCGAGGCTTGTCAAGTGGCCTTGGTATACCACCGGTCAAGTTTCGTTCCATTTGGAGGTCGTTTGGTACTCCAACGGTTAACCGGGCAACCACAAAGTCCATCTGTGTGTTGTAGCAAAACCCCCCTGAAAACCGGCCCAAAACCCACCAAACTCTCTTCCATGCTCTAGGTCGTTCGATCACGATCGTGTGGGCGAAAACCGCACCTCATTTGGACTCTCCTAGCTCCCTCTAGCTATATATATGCATTCCCTCCCGTATACATTCGCAGTCCAACCCTAACCTCGTCCCCTCCGCGCCGCCGGACAAAAACATCCACCGACGGACACGTCCGTCTTCCACCGCCGCCGCCACATGTCGCCTCCGGATTCGCCGCCGCCCGCGCCCGTCCGCC
>NC_057814.1:313872838-313882334 GCF_018294505.1 Triticum aestivum | reverse complement strand
CGCCGCCCGCAGCGCGCCGTGCGCCGCGCCGTCTCCCTCCTCCGTCGCCCCGTGCCCCGTCACCGGTCGCCTCCTCTCCTCCGGCCGCCCCCTCGCCTTCCCCTCCATCAACTTCGGCAAACCTCCGGCCGCCCCGACCTCGACGAGCCAGATCCCGATCCGGTTTGACCGAAGGTTGACCTGAGATCCCCCCCGGAATTTTTCCCAAGTCTTTTATCTTGACGATATGTGCACCTGTTCATCATGGCATAACTCTCTACAGATAGCTTCGTTTCATGCGTGTAATATATCGAATTGTTCATCTCGTGATGCTCTACATTTTTTTCAATTGCACCATGTTCATTAGAGGCCATCTTGATGCCCAAATCTCTGGTGCAAGAGTGCTAGTTGCTGTTGTCTGCTGTTACTTAGCAGAACTTGGAGATTTGTTATTTTTGTATTATTTAATCTGTGCATCTTATGGGCATGAGCTCTACATGTGTTTTGTTGTATACCATGCCATCTTTCTAGAGGTGTATGCCATGTATTTTTCTGATCTCTGTGGTGACTAGCACAAGCATGCAAACTAGGCCCCGTAATGTTTCTGATTTCAGGGACTTGGTAATTTCTCTAAGTCTGTCTGCTGTTATTTGTTGCCATGTAAACTTGATGCTACAGAGAGATCCACGCATATTTTCGAGATATTCAGTAAGGATGTTTTGTAGCTATTGTTGTAATGGATCCATTCCTGCCCTTGGTTGCAATTATGGAGTGCCATAGCATGACTCAATCTTGCTCTACGTTTGCTATAAAATATTTCTGGCAGATTGTTTACATGTTATTCAATTTTGCCAAGCTTGTTGTAGTTGATCCATACATGCTATGTAGTTGCTCTTGCCATGGATAGCTTCATAAACTTGCCATCTTTCTGTAGGTTTGCTTGTTTTGTCATGCATTGCTTTGTGGTGAGTGCGTCAAGCTCACCAAGATGCCTTCATATTATTGTTTCTGCCATGCTCTGTTTTCTGCTAAGTCTGAAACCTGTTAATGATACTTGCTATGTTTACATGATTGCCATCATATCTTCTGGTCCTTTTTTGGCTTATGGTCAATAAGAGACTTTTGTCATATGCATTTAGTAGAATACTGCCATGCCTTGTTTTGCCATTTTAAGTTCCTGTAGCATGTTGATTTCGTGCTCTGAACATTGCTACCTGATGCTGTTTTCTGCCATGTCCAGTAATTTCACTAAGTCTGTGAACCTGTTATCTTTTGCACTTTTGCCATGCTTGTTTGAGCCTCTTATGTTGTGATCTAGCCGTAGCTCACTGTTCATCTTTTGTCAAGCATCTCCTGTAGATCACTTTCATATGCTTTGTTGCTATGATGGATTGCTGTAGCATTGTTACTTGTTGCATTTTATGTGCTATCATGCTGTTAATCGCAGATTCGTGTCATTTTTGTTTTGCTTGCCATTTGCAAACCGTGCATCCGTTTCCGGTGATCTTTATATCGATTTCGACCGAAATCATCTCATCTTTCTAGTGGCATGCTTGGTTTGCCAAGTTACTGCCTTGTTCATCATTTTTCCTTCCGGAGCACGCATATGCATCGCATATCATATCTCGCATATCATACATGTTTTGCATCATGTTGCTTGTGCATTTCCCGTGATTGATTGTGGTTCCATTGCTTGTGTTCTTGTCTTGGGTAGAGCCGGGAGACGAGTTTGGGAATGAGGAACCTGTTGAGTACGCTTACGAGGATCAAGCTTTCGACAACTCTGAGAACCTTGCAGGCAAGATAACCACCCCTCGAAATCACTTCTATCTTTGCTTTGCTAGCTGTTCGCTCTATTGCCATGCTGTGCTACCTACCACTTGCTATATCATGTCTCCCATATTGCCATGACAGCCTCTAACCATCCTTTCCTAGCAAACCGTTGTTTGGCTAAGTTACCGCTTTTGCTCAGCCCTTCTTATAGCGTTGCTAGTTGTAGGTGAAGTTGAAGGTTGTTCCATGTTGGAACATGGATATGTTGGGATATCACAATATCTCTTATTTAATTATGCGTCTATATATTTTGGTAAAGGGTGGAAGGCTCGGCCTTATGCCTGGTGTTTTGTTCCACTCTTGCCGCCCTAGTTTCTGTCATACCGGTATTATATTCCTTGAGTTTGCGTTCCTTACACGGTTGGGTGATTTATGGGACCCCCTTGACAGTTCGCCTTGAATAAAACTCCTCCAGCAAGGCCCAACCTTGGTTTTACCATTTGAGACCTAAGCCTTTTCCCCCGGGTTTTCGCGAGCCCGAGGGTCATCTTTATTTTAACCCCCCCCCCCCGGGCCAGTGCTCCTTCGAGTGTTGGTCCGAACTGAGTAGACTGCGAGGCCCCCTCCTGGAAACTCGAGGTCTGGTTTTACTCGTAGGATGTCTCATCCGGTGTGCCCTGAGAACGAGATATGTGCAGCTCCTATCGGGATTTGTCGGCGCATCGGGCGGCTTTGCTGGTCTTGTTTTACCATTGTCGAAATGTCTTGTAAACCGGGATTCCGAGACTGATCGGGTGTTTCCGGGAGAAGGTTTATCCTTCGTTGACCATGAGAGCTTATGATGGGCTAAGTTGGGACACCCCTGCAGGGTATTATCTTTCGAAAGTCGTGCCCGCGGTTATGAGGCAGATGGGAATTTGTTAATGTCCGGTTGTAGAGAACTTGTCACTTGACCCAATTAAAACACATCAACTGTGTGTGTAGCCGTGATGGTCTCTTCTCGGCGGAGTCCGGGAAGTGAACACGGTTTGAGTTATGAATGACGTAAGTAGGAGTTCAGGATCACTTCTTGGTCATTACTAGATGACGACCGTTCCGTTGTTTCTCTTCTCGCTCTCACTTGCGTATGTTAGCCACCATATATGCTTGTTGCCTGCTGCAGCTCCACCTCATTACACCATCCTTTCCTATAAGCTTAAATAGTCTTGATCTCGCGGGTGTGAGATTGCTGAGTCCTCGTGACTCACAGATTCTACAATACAGTTGCAGGTGCCGACGATGCCAGTGCAGATGATGGGATCGACCTCAAGTGGGAGTTCGATGAGGAACGTGGTCGTTACTATGTGTCTTTTCCTGATGATCAGTAGTGGAGCCCAGTTGGGACGATCGGGGATCTAGCATTTGGGGTTATCTTATTTTCATTTGGATCTTGACCGTAGACGGTCTATGTGTGTATTTTGGATGATGTATGATTTATATTTATGTATTGTGTGAAGTGGCAATTGTAAGCCAATTCTTTATCCCATTCTTGTTCATTACATGGGATTGTGTGAAGATGACCCTTCTTGCGACAAAACCACAATGCGGTTATGCCTCTAAGTCGTGCCTCGACACGTGGGAGATATAGCCGCATCATGGGCGTTACAGTGGGCCTACATGTTTGGCGGGCCATGTGTTCTAACTCGGCGCATTTCATATTGCAAGCCATCAGTACGCGTTGGTTTTAGATGCTGTTGCAAGGCGAATACAGAAAATTAAATAAAGCACGACAACTATTAGAATGAAATCGAACGACGGTTCCTAACCAGCAATCAAAGTTGCAATTCTTTCATGCTATCCTACGTGATAAATAATACTGGCGTACTATTTATACACACAGGACACTTGTTTCACCATGCCATATTATTACATCAAAAGCTCTCGGAGGATAGATCAGTTCGGCAGTTGCGTGCTGCTACTGAAGAATTTCAAAGTTGATTTGGACCGGCTCTCCATGCCGAGAAAGTTCGATTTTGACACCATCCCCTACCACAAGATTTGATAGAGTTTTGAACCTTGACCATCCTTTAGCATAAATCGTCATGCGACCATCCTTTGTACTTACGGTATATTGAGCAGGTTCATGCACACCAAGGCTGTGCATGGTAAGAGAAACTTGGCAACGGTCGCCCGGATTATTGAACGGCTCCCTCTTTGCTCTAGGATTTCTCTGTTTGCAAACAAGAAGACAGACACAAATAGTTAGATCAACATAGTGAATCATGTGAAACAACATGGAAAGAAAAAAAACGAAGCACTTGGGCATCTAATGCTTACCAAGAAGGTGGAGATGTATGTTTTTGTAAGGAGTTTGGTATATGCAGTGCGAACTGCAGCCCAGTATGTTGCCAGTGCAACTGCTGGTTCCGTTGCCGATGCATGGGCCGGAGCAGATGCAAGTGCAACTTCAAGTGTTGGTGCAGGTGCCGGAGCCGTTGCTGGTGTTGGTGCCCATGCCGGTGCGACTGCTAGTGCCGTTGTTGCTGCCGGAGATGGTGCTCCTTGTGGAGCTGGTGCTGGTGTCGGAGCAGGTGCACGTGTCGGTGCCCGATCCTCCCATAGATCAGCCTGATCCACTGATGCGGTCGGTGCTAAATCCTCAGGTGGATTAGACTGAGCTGCTGCCGTTGTCAGTGCTAGAGCCAGTGCCGTCAGAGAAGGTACCGGTGCTCGATCCGATGTTGAAGGTGGTACCGATGTGCGAGACAGCAGTGATCGTCTCTGGTCTGCTATGATTTCATACTTCAACTTTCTAACTTGACTAGGCTCCGTGACCTTGATCCAGTCTTTTTCTTCATTTCTTTTAAACGCGAGAAGGACTACTTGTGGCGTGTTTGTTAAACCAAACTGCAGTTCATCATAGGGCTTTAGATTGTATTCAGACAACAGACTGATCCAATTGTGTCTATTAATATAAGTGATGGACAGTGCCTTCGCTACTGACACGACATAAGAAGTGAAACCTGCAAAAATAACCATCATAAAGGAAACAAAACGGTTTATTCTGTAATGAATGTCACATTGCAAAACCTGCATCATAAAATTGGAGCAAAAGTAAGAAAACATGACATTAAATCAATAAGATTTAGACAGTAAATCAATAAGATTTACTTGATGTAACATGAGTGAATCCTTACCAGGAAATCACTATGTTCAAGTTCTAAACAGAAGGTTGATCGTCCAATTACGGGTGGCATGCAGGGCCCCCGCTTACTCCCACAAGCAGGACAATCTAAAAGTCGTGACAAATCGTATGAACCGAACATCCATGGGACTAGAAATCCTAGTGGGTGTGATAATTGATTGTGCATTTGCATTCAAAAGCAAATTTTATATAATGCACAAATTTAGGGGGAGCTCTTGCTTATCACATACTTCTCAAAGCGACAATGTATTTCATTCATATTATCATTTGTCGAAGCTTTCAGCTATATGTAGTCATCAATTACCAAAAAGGGGATATTGAAAGTGCAACTAATCCCCGGATGGTTTTGGTAATTCATAACAACATATAGCTCATAGAACTAATATCCATTCAAGTTAAATATTTCAGAAAGTTCAATGATTGGCATGGCATGGACTAGAGATCTGGACCCCTCAAAATGCTACGCCCACATATTGGCAAAAGCTCAAGACTCTTCATTTTTATTTTAGTGATCCAATATCACATTGAGTCCATAGGAAAGCCAATACTATTAAAAGGGGATGAGGTGTTGCTTAATGGTCTACTTGCTCAAAGTGATTAATGATATTGCTCCAAAAACCCTCAACCACTTTCTCATTTCCACATTTGTCCAAAACTCAAAAGTCAAGCTTGGCCCCACCGATTTGATCTATCCGGCGCCATCGAGTTCTTTTGACATAGCCACTGCCAGAAACCCTAGACAATTCGGTCACACCGATACGGATCTCCGTCTCACCAGGATGGCCTTGCAATCTCTCTGTTACCTGTTGTAATTATTTCGGTCTCACCGAAATATGCAATTGGTCTCATCGAGTTTGCTTGACATCCTCTCTGTTGCATTATTGCTTCACTTCGGTCTAACCGAGATGATGCAATCGGTGCCACCGAGTTGATGTTTGCCCTAAGCCCTAGCACATCGGTTCCACCGAGTTGATCATGTCGGTCCCACCGAGATTCCTAACGTTCATATTTTTGAACTAAATCGGTCTCACCGAGTTCTTCTATTTGGTCTGACCGAGTTGGGTCAAATGTGTGTAATGGTTGGATTTTGTGTGGAGGCTATATAGACCCGTCCACCCCCTTCTTCATTTGTGAGCCATCAGAACGTGCCTACACTTCCACTACTCATTTTCTGAGAGAGAACCACCTACTCATGTGTTGAGACCAAGACATTCCAATCCAACCACAAGAATCTTGATCTCTAGCCTTCCCCAAGTTGCTTTCCACTCAAATCATCTTTCCACCATAGCCAAATCTGTGAGAGAGAGTTGAGTGTTGGGGAGACTATCATTTGAAGCACAAGAGCAAGGAGTTTATCATCATCACACCATCTATTACCTATTGGAGAGTGGTGTCTCCTAGATTGGTTAGGTGTCACTTGGGAGCCTCCGACAAGATTGTGGAGTTGAACCAAGGAGTTTGTAAGGGCAAGGAGATCACCTACTTCGTGAAGATCTACCCAAGTGAGGCAAGTCCTTCGTGGGCGATAGCCATGGTGGGATAGACAAGGTTGCTTCTTCGTGGACCCTTCATGGGTGGAGCCCTCCGTGGACTCGCGTAACCGTTACCCTTCGTGGGTTGAAGTCTCCATCAACGTGTATGTACGATAGCACCACCTATCGGAACCACGCCAAAAATCTCCGTGTCTACATTGCGTTTGCCTTCTCAAACCCTTCCTTTTACCTTCATATGCACTGAAATTATCAGTAATAGATAGTTGTGTGATAAGATAATTCATAACGGGTAACAAGTAAAAAAAGTAAACAAGGTGCAACAAGGTGGACCAATCCTTTTTGTAGCAAAGGACAAGCCTGGACGACCTCTTATATAAAGCAAAGCGCTCCCGAGGACACATGGGAATTGTTGTCAAGTTAGTTTTCATCAGTGACGCCCCCGTTTTGACCGTACACTAATCATGCACGCAAACGTGTACGATCAAGATCAAGGACTCACGGGAAGATATCACAACACAACTCTAAAACATAAATAAGTCATACCAGCATCATAATACAAGCCAGGGGCCTCGAGGGCTCGAATACAAGTGCTCGATCCTAGACGAGTCAGCGGAAGCAACAATATCTGAGTACAGACATAAGTTAAACAAGTTTGCCTTAAGAAGGCTAGCACGAACTGGGATACAGATCGAAAGAGGCGCATGCCTCCTGTTTGGGATCCTCCTAACTACTCCTGGTCGTCGTCAGCGGGCTGCACGTAGTAGTAGGCACCTCCGGTGTAGTAGGAGTCGTCGTCGATGGTGGCGTCTGGCTCTTGGGCTCCAGCATCTGGTTGCGACAACCAGGTAGAAAGGAAAGGGGGAAAAGAGGGAGAAAAGCAACCGTGAGTACTCATCCAAAGTACTCGCAAGCAAGGAGCTACACTACATATGCATGGTTATATGTGTAAAGGGCCATATCGGTGGACTGAACTGTAGAATGCAAGAATAAGGGGGGATAGCTAGTCCTGTCGAAGAATACGCTTCTGGCAGCCTCCATCTTGCAGCATGTAGAAGAGAGTAGATTGAAGTCCTCCAAGTAGCATCGCATAGCATAATCCTACCCGGCGATCCCCTCCTTGTCGCCCTGTGAGAGAGCGGTCACCGGGTTATATCTAGCACTTGGAAGGGTGTGTTTTATTAAGTATCCAATTCTAGTTGTCATAAGGTCAAGGTACAACTCCGGGTCGTCCTTTTACCGAGGGACACGGCTATTCGAATAGATAAACTTCCCTGCAGGGGTGCACCACATAACCCAACACGCTCGATCCCATTTGGCCGGACACACTTTTCTGGGTCATGCCCGGCCTCGGAAGATCAACACGTCGCAGCCCCACCTAGGCACAACAGAGAGGTCAGCACGCCGGTCTAAATCCTATGGCGCATGGGTTTGGGCCCATCGCCCATTGCACACCTGCACGTTGCGAACATGGCCAAAAGCAGACCTAGCCTAGTAGGCGTTCCAGTCCAATCCGGCACGCACCGCTCAGTCGCTGACGTCACGAAGGCTTCGGCTGATACCACGACGTCGAGTGCCCATAACTGTTCCCGCGTAGTTGGTTAGTGCGTATAGACCAAATGGCCAGACACAGATCAAATACCAAGAACTCGTTAAGCGTGTTATTTTGAAGTAACCGCGGACGCCGTCTAGGGCCAGGCCCACCTCTCGCCTAGGTGGTCTCAACCTGCCCTGTCGCCCCGCCACAAGATCCACTCGCGGGTACTCTACGAGCCGACCCGACTTTAGTCACCACAGGTATCATGTATAGAGTATATAAGTATATACCTGTGATCACCGCCCAAGTGATCACGGCCCAATAGTATAGCACAGCAGACGCACAAGAATGTAGGGCCACTGATGGAAAACTAGCATCCTATACTAAGCATGTAGGATTGCAGGTAAAGGTAACAACAGTAGTAGCAAGGACAGGCTATGCATCAGGATATGATTAACGGAAAGCAGTAACATGCGATACTACTCTAAAGCAAGCAGTAAAGAGAAGAATAGGCGATATCTGGTGATCAAGGGGGGCTTGCCTGGAAGCTCAACCGAGAAGGAGGGGTCGTCAACAGCGTAGTCGGTCGGGGCACCAGTAGCGGCGTCGGTCTCGTAGTCTACCGGAGAGAAGAGGGGGAAGAAACAATGAATACAATGCAAACAGATGCATAACGATGCATGACATGACAAAGCGTGATGCTAGGGGTGCCCAATCGCGGTAGTAGTTGATACCGGCGAAGGGGGGAAACATCCGGGAAAGTCTTCCCGGTGTTTCGCGTTTTCGAACAGATGAACCAGAGGGGGAAAGTTGCGTGTTTGCTATGCTAGGTATGTGTGGCGGACGAACGGGCTACGTATCCGGATTCGTCTCGTCGTTCTGAGCAACTTTCTTGTACAAAGTATTTTCATCCGAGTTACAGATTATTTTATATTAATTTCCAAAGTTTTAATCATTTTCTAGAATTATTTATATCTTGAAAATAAATAAGAAAAAGGCTATGGGTACCCAGAGGTGTACCCAGCCAGTGCATGGCAGGGCGGGCCAGTTGACTGGGTCAACTGCCAAGTCATCATTGACTGGTCAAAGTGAACAGTGGTGGTGGGTCCTTGCTGTCATTGAGTTAGCTTCCATTAGAGTTTAACTAAACGGTTTAATTAATATTAAGTTAATTAAGCAAACTTAATTAGGTTAATTATTTAATTAGTATATATATTTAATTTCCATTTCCTTTTTCATTTTTCTTTTTGTTTAACAGGGGGCTGGGCCCCGCTCGTAAGTGGGTCAGGCCACCTCCCTCCTGTGCACGAACGCGCACAGGGGAGGGGCAGGGGCGTGGTGGCCGGACCTAGCCCCGGCAAGGCCATGGTCGAGGCCGGCAGCGGGGTATGCGGAGCAGGGCAGAGGGTGTGGCCGGGGACGCGGCAGCTGCGGTCGCCGGTGGCAGCGGCATGGGAGGAGCAGCAGGGGCGGCCGCGGGCGTCGCTGGGTGTGGCGTGGACGCGCCCGGACAAGGTGCGGGCGAGCACGGCC
>NC_057814.1:313864545-313872322 GCF_018294505.1 Triticum aestivum | reverse complement strand
GGCGGCGCGTGCAGGGCTCAGCCAGGCACGGCCGGAGCGCAGCAGGGGCGCGGTGAGGTCGCGTTGAATCGGGACGGCGCGGGCGCGTTCGATCTGTAGGGAAGAGGAGAGGAATGGAGGACGGCGGCTCACCCCCGTTGTAGGGGAACACCGGCGAGGCTCGGTGGAGCCGCGGTTGAGGAGGAGGTCGAGGACGTCGCGATGATGAGGACGAGGCGGCGGGGCGACGTCGGGGCAAGGTGGCACCGGCGATCCGGCGACGGCGACGGCGCGAGCGAAGGGGTCGGGACGACGAGCGGCTTCGGGTCGGGCAACGCCGCGCGGAAGGAGAGGGGGCGCGGGGTCGAGGTGGTGGCGAGGGGCGACGGTGTGGTGCGCCCCGATCCCGATTGGATCGGAGGGAGAGGGAGAGTGGGGGGAGTGCGTGTGGTAGTTAGGGTTCGGTGGGAGTGCAGGGGCCTAAGTAGGCCAGAGAGGGGGGCGGCTAGGCCGGCCTCTTGGCTAGCTGGGCCGGTTGGCCCAGCATGGGGGTGTTTCTTTTGTTTTTCTTATTATTTCTTGTTTTGTTTTATTTTATTTTCTTTTATTCTGTTTTATCTTTGTTTCCTATTGTTTTAGTTTTTGTAAAATATATACTTGGCATCTAATTTGGTATTTCAATTTAGTCCACTGCCACAAAAACTCTAGTCCCCAAATAATTTAGTTTGATACTTTTTTAATTAGTAAAAGCATTTAGATAATTAGTTTTGCTACTATTTAAATCATTATAGAGTTAAGCATTTCATAAAAGTTTGGTTTCACCACCACAATTACCTATGATTTATCCGACACATTTAGAACATTTTAGTTTTATTTTTGGAAAACTTTTGTTGTTTGCCTTAATTTCAAATTTGAATTTGAATCGGTTTCGAACTAACGCGAGATTAGCGACAGTAACGGAGGTGACGTGGTGTCATTAGCAGAGGTTACTGTAGCTTGATTATCCGGGCGTCACAATTCTCCTCCACTATAAGAAATCTCGTCCCGAGATTTAAGAGGGGGAATAAGGGGGAAAGGTCTGGTTACGAAATTCTAACGAATCTTCTCGCTCTTGGTTGCTCTTCTCGAAGTGGTCGATCCATTACATTGACGTCTTCATTTGTCTGCTTCAGGTCATCCTGATGAAGTCGTCATCCTTCCTTCAGGATCTCCATCGTACTTACGGAAAGCTAAGGGGGAAAACTCGGGAAGGACGGAGCTCAACATATGTTAGGTACCTGGGGGCTATCTCAGTGAACGTGGCATAGAGGCATCTCTCGAGTTGAAGTTCAAGAAAGTTATCGAGAGCAAGGTAAGGAGGGGCAACAAGAAGCTCCAAGCGGTTAGGCAACCGTCCGTTGCCTGAAACAGAGGGTGAAAGGGGTTCAGAGCAATGGGAATAAGTATTGCGCCTAATACCAGAATAGATCACTAGGAAGGTGGGTCGTGATCTTTCATACGAAGCCAAGCGTGAGGAATAACTTTAGAAATAGGGGTGTACAGGAGAGTCGGGTTTTGATCCTGTGGAACTGTGGGTTATGGGCCCACCATGTGGTTAAAGTAGGAAGGGCGGTGACATCTTGCACGATCATGATAGCAAGGCATGTCAGAGGGTAGCCTGTCAGTTATATGTCAGCAACATCGTCGGTACCAAGGGCGAGGGACGAAGAGAACCATTTTCCTGCTCGTTGAAACGAGGCGGACTAATAGGCAAAGTTCTCGTCCATCGGTGGTTACCGGAATGTCAACAACTATAGTAACAGGGTCTTACTGACACGGTTCTACACCAAGGTGTTTACATAAGCAGAAACAAATATTACTGCTTAGATCATATAGATCACAAGAAAGGTTAAACAAAACAATGGGAAGGAAAAGGCGATTATCAGATTAAACAGAACAATGGAAATGAAAATGTGTTTAAACACATATTTCAAGGGTATATCCTTCCCAAGGACAAGCAGAGCATGGTATCCATGACAGGATAGAAAGTAGAAAACCATATAGGTAAGGGGGAGGAATCTCATGATATTACCCATACAACAGTGTTAGGATAAATGATAAAGAAAATTTAGCATTGTGCTTCAAATGCTCTTATAAAAAATCGGATTACCACAGACATGCTTCGAGATAGCATTGACATGGTCTTCAAGCAAAGGTCAGACTTTGGATGCAGGAAGGATCCATCAGGAACAACTTGTAGAATAAGTCTTACAATTTCCTCATGGATGAATGGATAACCTTGCAGAAAAGGAAACTATAACACTAGGTGCTCCGGCCAGGTGTGCTAGGCATGACATCATCTTACCCGGTCATGTAAAGATGTTATAACTCTTGAAAATATGTTCCAACCATCATATCTGACCGAGATTTAGATCTGATTGGTGTCAAGATACCTCAGACACGGGATGCCTGAGAAGAAAAGGTGCAACGCAAATTGACGACATGACATTGTACGATTCCCGGGGAAATGAACTATGAAAGCAAGTTCCGAAACAAGAGTTCATCATTAAACCAAGGAGAGGGTTAGGAGGTGGCTGATGGACTCAGCGACATTCCATTGAGATTTCCAGAAGATGGATTTCCACAATTATGTGTACAAGGAGATAGCTTTTGTCAGTTCAAATGATATAATGAGGTATGCTCGAGGAAACATACACGATTGAACATTGGTTGACGGTGCACCCGAAATACGGACTTAGGTAGCACAAACAATGTTAGAATGGCGATTCGATAACCAATGGTCTAAGAATGAAATGTTGACCATTAACTTCAAAGCAATAAGCTTGCTAGAAGTTTTAAAATTACTAGTCCATCTGTCGGTATTCCTGTTAGGAACAACACGGGGACCAAGAAAAGAATGGTGATGGTGAGGTATCACTTATATCAAGAATTCTCAAGAGGTGGTGAGATTCTCACGACATTCCTGACATAAAAGATGGTAATACTCCAAGGTAAAGAAGAACAATTGCTGGATAGCAAGGATCTCAAGGTATATCACAAAGCACGAACAAGTTTGCGTTGAACGAAAGGCAATAAAGTGGTCGATGATAACACAAATCATCGAGAGCAAAGGGTGGTATTTCTCACCAAGAATTCGATAGATATCTTGGAAGAGCTCAGAATGTTGACGATGTTCACGACACATTTGTCGTGAGATTTCATGAAGATGTAATTGATCGGCGACGACATCAAGTCAAAGGAATGATGAGGCGAAAGATTATTGGAACCAAGAGTATGACACGAACTCGAAATCAAGCTTGGTGTTCAAGGCGAAATGATACGATGAGGAAGATCGGCGTAAGGTTACCTCATCGTCCAAAATTGTGCTAGCCGGTCAGGCTAGGAATGACGTGATCGGGTACAGACTCATAAGTAAAGAAGATTACTAAAAGTTGTTGAACCATAGTGCGTACTCGGTTCAGTTATTGGTGTCTTTGAGTGTTTAATAACTCAGAGCCCGTGAAAAATTGGAATCAGTGAGAATGTAGTACTTGATGAAGAACTCATAAGAAGTTATGCAGTTCCATGATAATTTCGAGATACCAGGGGGGTAATACTCGATGACAGATCAAAGTAGAGGTTGGACTAGGTTATTGCCAGAAGACAAGTGCTTGAACTTGTCCGAGAAATTTGGATCAAAGAAGAACAATATGGTCGGAAACCACGATTGCAAAAGACCAAATCCCAGATATAAGATGAAATTATATCAAGGGGATAGTTATTGTTACGAGAAGCTTCCATGACAAGATCTACATCGTGTCCATGGGCATGAACACAAAGTTCAAGGTCGACTCCCACTTCTCCAATGCATAACCTATCATTCACTCCTCATTTTCGATGGAGTTGTAGTGTTGAAATTTTATCTGGTAAATCACCAGGAGAATATGACTCGTGAAAACTTTTGGGTTCACATGGTTTTCGAGAAGGTATAGGTTCAACCCATCGGGGCATCTTAGAAACATATACCACAAGCTTCAAGAGTAACTAACACAAGCTTGAAAATAGAGCATGGTTGACAAAAGGAGAGGATACAATTTACCAAAGGCATTATGTATCGGAGAAAGAACTCACAAGGTGATTAATTATGAAGGACACTATCGGATAATAATCCAACAGTGGATATGGCGATCCACAATGGAGCTGATGTGAGTATTGATACCCAATCAGAGGAAGAAAGAATGCAAATGCATCGGTTTATAGAACATCTGAGTAATTCAATGTTTAAATAACAAAGGAATTATCATTTTCAAATCAAGGAATCAGGAGCAAACGCTCTGATCAAGGATGGATAAGTTGAGTAGACTTAGGGGTACAATCAATGGCAATCTGATTGGCCGAGAACCAGCTCATGTTCGAAAGACGTCTGAGACGGAAAGATAATTTATAAGGATCAACTGATGATTGCGTGCATTCGCACACATATAGAATCAACGGACTCAAAATGATAGTGTCAAAGGATGCCAATAAGATTACTAGACTTATGGGATTAACCATAATGAAAGCAAGCAAGGATTTCAAGAGCATTAGGCTACCGAAGATTTTTGGAAGATCGAATGGTATTTTCAAGAGTATTGTGAAATACATGAATCAACTGGGAATGAGTGAATCCTTGATAAGTGCGAGAAATTATTCGTAGGGGTATTCAGGTGGCAAGGAACTGCAAGGCAGTAGGCACAAAGTATTCTCGGGGTATCTTGTAATAACAAGACCGACTGGAAATAAAAGTAAGAACGACAGACGACAGGTGTAAGTATTTATCCATAGGGATGTTTCGGTGGTAGGGAATTGCAAAAGCAACGGGCACAAAGTCTCAAGAGAATATCGGAGAGTATCTTCGAAATCTTCTGGTGCAGCAGGCGATCATCTGTAATAAGGGGCTCTCCGGAAGATAGTAATTACGAGAACCTAGAGTTAGAGTTAGCAAAATCATTTAACCCGAATAGAAGAGAGATCAGAATCTCGGAGTAAAGATCGAGGAGTAAAAGATCCTAATACCACCCAATGGCGACGTGGGCCCGTAAGCCACACAGCCATGTTAGTAAAAGTTTTGCAATGTCTAGACTCGACTTCGGCCAAGGAGTTCAGAAGGGGGATTCCTACAGGCAGTCGGCTCTGATACCAACTTGTGACGCCCCCGTTTTGACCGTACACTAATCATGCACGCAAACGTGTACGATCAAGATCAGGGACTCACGGGAAGATATCACAACACAACTCTAAAACATAAATAAGTCATACATGCATCATAATACAAGCCAGGGGCCTCGAGGGCTCGAATACAAGTGCTCGATCATAGACGAGTCAGCGGAAGCAACAATATCTGAGTACAGACATAAGTTAAACAAGTTTGCCTTAAGAAGGCTAGCACAAACTGGGATACAGATCGAAAGAGGCGCATGCCTCCTGTTTGGGATCCTCCTAACTACTCCTGGTCGTCGTCAGCAGGCTGCACGTAGTAGTAGGCACCTCCGGTGTAGTAGGAGTCGTCGTCGACGGTGGCGTCTGGCTCCTGGGCTCCAGCATCTGGTTGCGACAGCCAGGTAGAAAGGAAAGGGGGAAAAGAGGGAGAAAAGCAACCGTGAGTACTCATCCAAAGTACTCGCAAGCAAGGAGCTACACTACATATGCATGGTTATATGTGTAAAGGGCCATATCGGTGGACTGAACTGCAGAATGCAAGAATAAGGGGGGATAGCTAGTCCTGTCGAAGACTACGCTTCTAGCAGCCTCCATCTTGCAGCATGTAGAAGAGAGTAGATTGAAGTCCTCCAAGTAGCATCGCATAGCATAATCCTACCCGGCGATCCCCTCCTTTTCGCCCTGTTAGAGAGCGATCACCGGGTTATATCTGGCACTTGGAAGGGTGTGTTTTATTAAGTATCCAGTTCTAGTTGTCATAAGGTCAAGGTACAACCCCGGGTCGTCCTTTTACCGAGGGACACGACTATTCAAATAGATAAACTTCCCTGCAGGGGTGCACGACATAACCCAACACGCTCGATCCCATTTGGCCGGACACACTTTTCTGGGTCATGCCCGGCCTCGGAAGATCAACACATCGCAGCCCCACCTAGGCACAACAGAGAGGTCAGCACGCCGGTCTAAATCCTATGGTGCAGGGGTCCGGACCCATCGCCCATTGCACACCTGCACGTTGCGAACGCGGCCGAAAGCATACCTAGCCTAGTAGGCGTTCCAGTCCAATCCGACGCGTGCCGCTCAGTCGCTGACGTCACGAAGGCTTCGGCTGATACCACGACGTCGAGTGTCCGTAATTGTTCCCGCGTAGTTGGTTAGTGTGTATAGACCAAATGGCCAGACACAGATCAAATACCAAGAACTCGTTAAGCGTGTTATTTTGAAGTAACCGCGGACGCCGTCCACGGCTAGGCCTACCTCTCGCCTAGGTGGTCTCAACCTGCCCTATCGCCCCGCCACAAGATCCACTCGCGTGTACTCCTACGAGCCGACCCGACTTTAGTCACCACAGGTATCATGTATAGAGTATATAAGTATATACCTGTGATCACCGCCCAAGTGATCATGGCCCGATAGTATAGCACAGCAGACGGACAAGAATGTAGGGCCACTGATGGAAAACTAGCATCCTATACTAAGCATGTAGGATTGCAGGTAAAGGTAACAACAGTAGTAGCAAGGACAGGCTATGCATCAGGATATGATTAACGGGAAGCAGTAACATGCTATACTACTCTAAAGCAAGCAGTATAGAGAAGAATAGGCGATATCTGGTGATCAAGGGGGGCTTGCCTGGAAGCTCAACCGAGAAGGAGGGGTCGTCAACAGCGTAGTCAGTCGGGGCACCAGTAGCAGCGTCGGTCTCGTAGTCTACCGGAGAGAAGAGGGGGAAGAAACAATGAATACAATGCAAACAGATGCATAACGATGCATGACATGACAAAGCGTGATGCTAGGGGTGCCCAATCGCGGTAGTAGTTGATACCGGCGAAGGGGGGAAACATCCGGGAAAGTATTCCCGGTGTTTCGCGTTTTCGGACAAATGAACCGGAGGGGGAAAGTTGTGTGTTTGCTATGCTAGGGATGTGTGGTGGACGAACGGGCTATGTATCCGGATTCGTCTCGTCGTTCTGAGCAACTTTCATGTACAAAGTATTTTCATCCGAGTTACAGATTATTTTATATTAATTTCCAAAGTTTTAATCATTTTCTGGAATTATTTATATCTCGAAAATAAATAAGAAAAAGGCTATGGGTACCCAGAAGTGTACCCAGCCAGTGTATGGCAGGGCGGGCTAGTTGACTGGGTCAACTGCCCAGTCATCATTGACTGGTCAAATTGAACAGTGGTGGTGGGTCCTTGCTGTCATTGAGTTAGCTTCCATTAGAGTTTAACTAAACAGTTTAATTAATATTAAGTTAATTAAGCAAACTTAATTAGGTTAATTAGTTAATTAGTATATATATTTAATTTTCATTTCCTTTTTCATTTCTCTTTTCGTTTAACAGGGGCTGGGCCCCACTTGTAAGTGGGTCAGGCCACCTCCCTCCTGTGCACGAACGCGCACAGGGGAGGGGCAGGGGCGTGGTGGCCGGACCTGGCCCCGGCAAGGCCATGGTCGAGGCCGGCAGCGGGGTATGCGGAGCAGGGCAGACGGTGTGGCCGGGGACGCGGCAGCTGCGGTCGCCGGTGGCAGCGGCACGGGAGGAGAAGCAGGGGCGGCCGCGGGCGTCGCTGGGTGTGGCGTGGACGCGTCCGGACAAGGCGCGGGCGAGCACA
>NC_057814.1:313745805-313864278 GCF_018294505.1 Triticum aestivum | reverse complement strand
ATGAGGACGAGGCGGCGGGGCGACGTCGGGGCGAGGTGGCGCCGGCGATCCGGCGACGGCGACGGCGCGAGCGAAGGGGTCGGGACGACGAGCGGCTTCGGGTCGGGCAGCGCCGCGCGGAAGGAGAGGGGGCGCGGGGTCGACGTGGTGGCGAGGGGCGATGGTGTGGTGCGCCCCGATCCCGATTGGATCGGAGGGAGAGGGAGAGTGGGGGGGAGTGCGTGTGGTAGTTAGGGTTCGGTGGGAGTGCAGGGGCCTAAGTAGGCCAGAGAGGGGGGCGGCCGGGCCGGCCTCTTGGCTAGCTGGGCCGGTTGGCCCAGCATGGGGGTGTTTCTTTTATTTTTCTTATTATTTCTTGTTTTGTTTTATTTTCTTTTCTTTTATTCTGTTTTATCTTTGTTTCCTATTGTTTTAGTTTTTGTAAAATATATACTTGGCATCTAATTTGGTATTTCAATTTAGTCCACTGCCACAAAAACTCTAGTCCCCAAATAATTTATTTTGATATTTTATTAATTAGTAAAGGCATTTAGATAATTAGTTTTGCTACTAATTAAATCATTATAGAGTTAAGCATTTCATAAAAGTTTGGTTTCACCACCACAATTACCTATGATTTATTCGACACATTTAGAACATTTTAGTTTTATTTTTGGAAAACTTTTATTGTTTGCCTTAATTTCAAATTTGAATTTAAATAGCTTTCGAACTAACACGAGATTAGGGACAGTAACGGAGGTGACGTGGTGTCATTAGCAGAGGATACTGTAGCTTGATTATCCGGGCGTCACAATGCTCATATGATTCGCGTTCGTTACTTTGATAATTTGATATGTGGGTGGACCGGTGCTTGGGTGCTGCCCTTTCTTGGAGAAGCCTCCACTTATGATTAACCCCTTTCGCAAGCATCCGCAATTACAAAAGAAGAATTAAGATAAATCTAACCATAACATGAAACATATGGATCCAAATCAGCCTCTTACGAAGCAACACATAAACTAGGGTTTAAGTTTTTGTCACTCTAGGAACCCATCATCTACTTATTACTTCCCAATGCCTTCCCTAGGCCCAAATAGTGGTGAAGTGTCATTTAGTCGACGTTCACATAACACCACTAGAGGAAAGACAACATACATCTCATCAAAATATCGAACAAATACCAAATTCGCATGATTAATTATAACAAGACTTCTCCCATGTCCTCAGGAACAAACGTAACTACTCACAAAGCATATTCATGAATGTTCATAATTAAAGGAGTATTAATTTCCATTAAGGATCTAACATATGATCTTCCACCGAATAAACCAACTAGCATCAACTACAAGGAGAAATCAACACTACTAGCAACCCACAGGTACCAATCTGAGGTTTTGAGACAGAGATCTGATACAAGATATGAACTAGGGTTTGAGAGGAGATGGTGTTGGTGAAGATGTTGATGGAGATTGACCCCCTCTCGATGAGAGGATCGTTGGTGATGACGATGGCTTCGATTTCCCCCTCCCAGAGGGAAGTTTTCCCGACAAAACAGCTCCACCGGAGCCCTAGATTGGTTCTGCCCAAGTTCCGCCTCGAGACTGCGGTGCTTTGTCCCAAAAGCTTCCTTGTGGTTTTTTCGGGTCAAAACACACCATATAGCAGAAGATGGGCCTCGGGGGCTGCCAAGTGGCCCACAAGACAGGGGCGCGCCCAGGGGGTAGGGCGCGCCCCCATCCTTGTGGATGGCAGGTGGCCCTCCTCTGGTGCTTTCTTCACCCAATATTTTTTATATTTACTCCTGTAAAGATGTGAATAGGTGATGATGATGTGTCTACCTTCGGGCTATATTTATTGTCCGATATGAAACCAAGGGCCGAGATTAACTAAGTGTGTTGTGGCGAGCCATCCGCCAAAACAGACATAGTAGTCTGGAGGTTTCTCCTGCTCTTGCGAAACAGACTTTTCTAGAATCGCTCCAAATTTCTCGCCGCCAGCCCCTCCCCTCTCTTTCCTGCGAGCGCTAGATCTGAGTTCCGCCAGCATCACATCTCTAGCTATCGGTAGGGTCTCAATAATTCGTATTTGGCATTGAGATTTCCCCTTCGTCATCGCTTCTTCTAGATTCTCCCTAAGTTCTAGATCTGGTCGTGCAGGTTGTTGGGGAAGGAGAATGGCACACGGCTATCGACGGACGGAGTCGAAAGAAATAGCAGACTTAGGACAATCCATTGGAGGTGGTGCTGGTGGCGCGTACACACGTCGTCGCGGACCCGAGGCCAGCCGGAATCTGTACCAAAGGGTGTCGTGGAAGAGCCTGGTGTGCAGCGGCGGTCATCGGGGTCGGGGAAGATGACCGCGACAGGGATATCGTGGTATCCAAGAGGCAATAGCTATGGGCGCTCCGGTTCAATCTCGTTGGCCTGAACCACCTGCCGAGCGGGAGCAGCGCGGGCCCCCGGGAGATGGATATCGATCGATGCATGACAGGCGGCGGTCAGGAGCAGCGGAGGCACGACAGGCGGTTGTCTGGAGCAGTTGTGAGGCGTTGGCCAGGAGCAGTGAAGGCGTTAGCAGGCAGCGAACGGGATCAGCGATTAGGGAGAAATGAGAGAAAATTGATTAAAGGCGCGTTCGCCATCACGCAACCGTGCTTCCCGTCCTAAGCGACCTTGAATGGCCCGTCGCGCGCACAGCCTCCATTCCAGTGCGCCCGCTCCGGCCACCATCCTGTAGTCGTGGTCTTCTACCTGTAAAATAGAAAATTAATCAATCAGCCGAGCTGCTACAGTGTATCTTCCATTCCCCAAGCTGTTGCGCATGAGGACCTATCCCAATGGATAGTGAGCGCGGCAGCAAGCGGACGAGCTCGCTGTGGCGGGCGCCGCGACGGGCGCTAGACCGCAAGCCTATTTCTACAGGTCCTACAGGTTCAGTATGTGACGGGCCAGCTGCTACAGGTTCTTCGCCCACAGCCCATACGCGCCGCTTCGGAGAAGTGAGCAGCCGCGGATGGAATTTGGCAGTGCGTCGTCGGTCACACCAACGCCGCCATGTGTTTGGCAGTTCCAAGGGGCATTTCGGCACCTGCGTCTCCTAATTGTCCCCTAATGCCCTGAATCAGTACGCAATGGCATATTTCAAAGTATAGAAACTTTGCATTGGCATGTCTCAAAATATGGAAGTAGTGATGGCATTTCGACCTAAAACTTTGTAGTGGCATATATCAAATTTACCCGTAAATCTAATAGGTTTCCCCCTCAGTGATATCCCGAGTTATCCATCCCGAGTTATCCCACTGGTAAAGATGGTCACGTCGTCTAGGCCTGCGCTCCCGACCACCCCGGCAGGATTTCCAGGCTACCGTTGCAAGGACGCCGAGCTGTGAGCTTCATGCAGCCGGAGTCGGTGTGTATGCCAGCATCCGTCTCCCATTGGTTGTGTCCCTTGCGCGCTAACGGACGACAGTAGTGTTCCCGGAAACAAGGAGTATCCCCTATTTATTTCGACGAGCATTGCAAGTTCTGAACTAAACCTGACCATTCCACGGGCTGGGTTAGGTTTGGGTCGGGCTTGGCAAAGCCTGAAGAAAAAATCCCAAGCCCGAGCCCGGCCTCGCTTGAAGCACATGAATAAAAAAATATGTATATGGCCATTTCGGGCTTTCGGGCAAGAAAGTGGAGCCTGAGTCTGGCTCGAATGTCGGGCTTCAGGTTCGGGCCTCTAGGTCGGGCTGTCCATTAATAGGTCTACTCTGAACTACACATACTATCATGACGAGGCCGTCACGTCTCAATTCTCGGCTTCTAGGGAAACGTGTTGCCAACGGTAACACAATCACACCGCACACCGCGCCACGTCGCCCGCATTGCTGCTTCTACCTCCACGCTTCACCGCTCGGCAGGTGGTTCACTGCTTTTAGGTAGAAGATGAAGTGAGAGCTCATGGGCTAATATTGTTGGCACAGATGTTTTGAGCAAACAACTAAAAAAGGGTATACTATGCTTGGGGAATGATTCCATGGCCTCATAGATGGCTAAGGTATGTAACTAAGCATGAATGGATCTAAAATATTGATTTTCTTCATTGTGGCGATGTATGCAGATTCTTGTAGCGGTTAATGGGCTGCAGACTGGAGGTGGATCATGTGTTAATGAAAAGCTGGTCGGGGTCGTTGCAATTGCCAAATGTGTCTCGAAAGACTTTCTGTTTGTCGCATGCTCTCTGTCCCCTCAATATGGAACAACAATGATAAAGCTGGGTAGGGAGAGAACAAGTCTTCAGCAAGGTGAAAATTGAGAAGAGAACAATTGGCTTGGACGAGGGGGTTCATTGATCGGAAACCATATGTTTGATTACGAGGAGGTTCATTAGTCGGAAACCATATGTTTGATGTTTCTTGACTTGCACTTATCAAAAATATCACATGACTTCGATTGATGTCTTGGTATATCTTTTATTGTTCACTAGACTCCTGACACTTATGTAAACAATTCTCACCAAATCTTTTGTGATTCCGTAGCATAGCACGGGCATCTTGCTAGTATATTCCAAAAATATTCTCCATGAAGTTTCAGGACTTTTAGAGTTGTGCAGAATAGGTCTCTAAAATTTGCTCCTTTTCCAGTCCAGAATTCCAGTTGCCGGCATTCCCCCTCTTCATGTAAACCATATAAAATAAGAGAGAAAAGGCATAAGTAATGTGATATAACGTGTAATAACAGCCCATAATGCAATAAATATTAATATAAAAGCATGATGCAAAATGGACATATCAGCGGTCCTTGCGAAGGTGTAGCCACACAAGATCTCCAATGTTGAATATCATGGGGTGCTTGTTGATATTGATCTTGGTCGCGAGGCGATGTACTTGGCGCTCGATTTATTGTCTTGTATCTTCCTGCACCTTCTTGAGATAACTTGCGCGTGCACTCGCGTCCAAGTTGATGCGCTCTTGTAGTGGTAGCCGTAGAATGTCCAATGGGGATAACGGGTTGAAACTATATATAGACGAGCTCGAAGGTGGACTTGCCGGTAGTCGAATATCTTCCTCGATTGTAGGCATACTCGCCGATGGTTAAGAACTCCTTCCACTCCTAGATGTTCTTCTTGATCAACATGCGTAGGAGAGTAGATAGCATCCGGTGTGTGACCTCCGCTTGGCCATCGGTTTGTGGATGGTATGTTCATGCGTCCATTTTGCATCATGTTTACCTACTGTTAATTACTATGTTTTTATGCATAATAATGCTTTGGGGGGTAATTCTAATGCCTTTTCTCTCATAATATGCAAGGTTTATACAAGGAGGGAGAATGATGGCAGCTGGAATTCTGGACCTGAAAAAGCTACGGCAGAATTACCTATTCTACACATCTCCAAATGAGCTAAAAATTTCGAAGAATTGTTTTAGAATGTATGAGGAATATTGGAGCAAATAACTACCAGAGGGGGCCCACCAGGTGGGCACAACCCACCTGGGCGCGCCAGGGAGCCCAGGCGCGCCCTGGTGGGTTGTGCCCTCCACAGCCCACCTCCGGTGCCCCTCTTCTGGTATATAAGTCATTTTGACCTAGCAAAATAAAGAGAAGACTTTCGAGACGGAGTGCCACCGTCTCGAGGCGAAACTTCGGCAAGTAATCATGTGAACTTGATATGTGTTCGATATTTTGATGATATGTATGTTGTGATTCCCTTAGTGGTATCATGTGAACGTCGACTACATGGCACTTCACCATATTTAGGCCTAAGGGAATGCATTGTGGAGTAGTTATTAGATGATGGGTTGCTAGAGTGAGAGGAGCTTAAACCCTAGTTTATGCGCTACTTCGTAAGGGACCGATTTGAATCCAAAAGTTTAATGCTATGGTTAGATTTTATCTCAATATTTTTCTCATAGTTGCGGATGCTTGCGAGGGGGTTAATCATAAGTAGGAATACTGGAGGTTTACCCGGAGATGAAGCTATGAAGAAGGTTTTCCCTTTATCTTTTAAGGGAAAATCATTGGCATGGTATAGGCTATGCGGTGATATTGGATCTTGGAACTGGAATCGATTGAAATTGGAATTCCACCAAATATTTTATCCTATGCATCTAGTTCACCCTCTCGGAGGGAAGTTTCCCCTACAGAACAGCTCCGCCGGAGCCCTAGATTGGTTCTGCCCAAGTTCCGCCTCAAGACGACGGTGCTTTGTCCCGAAAGCTTCCTTCTGATTATTTCCAAGTCAAAACACACACAATAGTAGAAGATGGGCGTCGGGGGGCTGCAAGGTGGTCCACAAGATAGGGGGCGCGCCCAGGGGGATAGGGCGTGCCCCCCATCCTTGTGGATGGCAGGTGGCCCCCCTCTCGTGCTTTCTTCGCCCAATATTTTTATATATTCCAAAAATATTCTCCATGAAATTTTAGGACTTTTGAAGTTGTGCAGAATAGGTCTCTAATATTTGCTCCTTTTCAAGTCCAGAATTCCAGCTGCCGGCATTCTCCCTCTTCATGTACACCTTATAAAATAAGAGAGAAAAGGCATAAGTAATGTGATATAACGTGTAATAACAGCCCATAATGCAATAAATATCAATATAAAAGCATGATGTAAAATGGACGTATCAGCGGTCCTTGCGAAGGTGTAGCCACACAAGATCTCCGATGTTGAATATCATGGGGTGCTTGTTGATATTGATCTTGGTCGCGAGGCGATGTACTTGGCGCTCGATTGATTGTCTTGTATCTTCCTGCACCTTCTTGAGATAACTTGCTAGTGCACTCGCGTCCAAGTTGATCTGCTCTTGTAGTGGTAGCGGTAGAATGTCCAATGGGGATAACGGGTTGAAACTGTAGACGACCTCGAAGGTGGACTTGCCGGTAGTCGAATGTCTTTCTCGAGTGTAGGCATACTCGCTGATGGTTAAGAACTCCTTCCACTCCTTGATGTTCTTCTTGATCAACACGCGTAGGAGAGTAGATAGCATCCGGTTCGTGCCCTCCTTCGCCGTTGGTTTGTGGATGGTATGCTAATGCGTCCATTTTGCATCATGTTTACCTACTGTTATTTACTATGTTTTTATGCATAATAATGCTTTGGGGGGTAATTCTAATGCCCTTTCTCTCATAATATGCAAGGTTTATACAAGGTGGACCTGAAAAAGCTACGTCAGAGTTACCTATTCTACACATCTCCAAATGAGCTGAAAATTTACGGAGAATTGTTTTGGAAGGCATGAGGAATATTGGAGCAAATAACTACCGGAGGGGGCCCACCACGTGGGCACAACCCACCTGGGCGCGCCAGGGAGCCCAGGCGCGCCCTGATGGGTTGTGCCCTCCTCGGCCCACCTCTGGTGCCCCTCTTCTGGTATATAAGTCATTTTGCACTAGAAACAAATAAAGAGAAGACTTTCGAGACGGAGAGCCTCCGTCTCGAGGCGGAACTTCGGCAAGTAATCATGTGAACTTGATATGTGTTTGATATTTTGATGGTATGTATGTTGTGATTCCCTTAGTGGTATCATGTGAACGTCGACTACATGGCACTTCACCATATTTGGGCCTAAGGGAATGCATTGTGGAGTAGTTATTAGATGATGGGTTGCTAGAGTGACAGAAGCTTAAACCCTAGTTTATGCGCTACTTCGTAAGGGACCGATTTGGATCCAAAAGTTTAATGCTATGGTTAGATTTTATCTTAATATTTTTCTCGTAGTTGCGGATGCTTGCGAGGGGGTTAATCATAAGTAGGACTATTGGAGGTTTACCCGGAGATGAAGCTAAGAAGAAGGTTTTCCCTTTATCTTTTAAGAAAAAATCATTGGCATGGTATAGGCTATGCGATGATATTGGATCTTGGAACTGGAATCGATTTAAATTGGAATTCCACCAAAAAATTATCCTATGCATCTATTTCCCCCTCCCGGAGGGAAGTTTCCCTGGCAGAAGAGCTCCGCCGGAGCCCTAGATTGGTTCTGCCCAAGTTCCGCCTCGAGACGGCGGCGCTTCGTCCCCAAAGCTTCCTTCTGATTTTTTTCCAGGTCAAAACACACCATATAGCAGAACATGGGCGTCAGGGGGCTGCCAGGTGGCCCACAAGTAGGGGGGCTTGCCCAGGGGGGTAGGGCACGCCCTAATCCTTGTGGATGGCAGGTGGCCCCCCTCTGGTGCTTTCTTTGCCCAATATTTTTTATATATTCCAGAAATATTCTCCGTGAAGTTTCAGGACTTTTGGAGTTGTGCAGAATAGGTCTACAATATTTGCTCCTTTCCAGTCCAGAATTCCAGCTGCCGGCATTCTCCCTCTTCATGTAAACCTTATAAAATAAGAGACAAAAGGCATAAGTAATGTGATATAACGTGTAATAACAGCCCATAATGCAATAAATATCAACATAAAAGCATGATGCAAAATGGACGTATCTACTCCCCCAAGCTTAGACCTCGCTTGTCCTTAAGCGAAAGCCGATATCAAAAAATAAGTCCACATGTTTAGAGATAGAGGTGTCGATAAAATAAAATACGGACATGAGGGCATCATGATTATCTTTAGGACAGCAAGATACATTTTCATATAATTTCTTATGCTAAAGTAACAATTTATTCACAAGGTAAAGCATGAATCAGAAAATTTATTGAAAACTAACAAACTATGATCTCAGTCATTGAAGCAACTGCAATTTATCATAACATCGGAAAGAGTCAATTAAAGAGCTTTTCAGCAAGTCCACATACTCAACTATCATTTAATCTTTCACAATTGCTAACACTCACGCGATATTTATGTGTTCAAAGCTTCAATCGAACAAAGAGAAAGATAGGGGCTTATAGTTTTGCCTCCCAAACTTTTACCTCAAGGGTAATGTCAACAATAATACTTTATGATAACCTACATCCGAGTGGATATATATATCCGGATCTCTCCAACACATAGTGCTTGCCAAAGGAAAAAGTATAAAAAGGAAAGGTGATGATCACCATGACTCTTGGAAGGGTAGAAGATAAAAGTAAAAGATAGGCCCTTCGCAGAGGGAAGCAGAGGTTGTCATGTGCTTTTATGGTTGGATGCACAAAATCTTAATGCAAAAGAACGTCACTTTATATTGCCGCTTGTGATAAAGAACTTTATTATGCAGTCCATCACTTTTATTTCTTCCATATCACAAGTTCGTATAAAGCTTATTTTCTTCACACTAATAGATCATACATATTTAGAGAGCAATTTTTATTGCTTGCACCGATGACAACTTACTTGAAGGATCTTACTCAATCCATAGGTAGGTATGGTGGACTCTCATGGCAAAACTGGTTTAAGGGATGTTTGGAAGCACAAGTAGTATCTCTACTTGATGCAAAGGATTTGGCTAGCAAGAGAGGGAAAGGCAAGCTCAACATGTTGGAGGATCCATGACAATATAACTTCTGTTCGGATATAGGAAAACATAACCCATTATGTTGTCTTCCTTGTCCAACATCAACTTTTCAGCATGGCATATTTTAAAGAGTGCTCACAATTACAAAAGATGTCCAAGATACTATATTTATATGTGAATCCCCTCTTTCTTTAATTACTTCCTATTAATTGCAACAATGACCAAAACTATGTTTGTCAACTCTCAACAAATTTTATTCATCATACTCTTTATACGTGAAGTCATTACTTTTCATAACATCAATATATGATCTTTTTATTTCTTTTTATTCCTTTCTTTCCTTTAATTCCCTCAAGATCATAGAAAGGAAGCAAAGCCCTCAACTCAAAACTACTCTTTATTATATATAACTCACGAAGTCGATTACATAGAGGGAACATAAAGCAAAACTCAAAGCTAGATCATACCAAAAAACTTTATTCTACTAGATCAAGATATAACCAAAAGGAACAAACTAAGAAAAACGATAAAGGTAAAGGTGTGATGGTGATACGATACCGGGGCACCTCCCCCAAGCTTGGCAGTTGCCAAGGGGAGTGCCCATACCCATGTTTTTATGTCTCTTTCTTCAGAGGTGGTGATGTGATATTCTTGGCGATGATGCCCCTTAGGATGCAATTCTCTTCCTCGAGCTTATTAATTTGCTGCTTAAGATCCATTACTTCTTTGCAAAGTTTACCTGTGATGGCTAGAGCTCCATTCACCCATGGATGTTTCATAGCTGCGGGAGAAAAAGCAACACTCTTTTTCATATTTTCATAAGAGAGAAATCTAGCATTGGGAGGAATGACCGAATTTGGTATTGCTGAGCTCTGAAGTTCCTCCACCATGAATCTAGTTTGAAGACGAGAGGTAACTTCTTGATCCTCGTCCATGGCATCCACCCTTTTTAAGTCAGCCTCCATCTCTTCCTAAGTTGATTGCCTGAAGTGGTCAGCTTCGCCGTATGCTCTTGGGGCCGGTGTCGGGTGAGATACCCGACTCTCCCCGACTAACTCTTGCAAAGACATATTGCTCTAAATCTGCTGCAGAAACAACTTAAAATAAAAATAGGGGATTTTGTCGTGGTACCGTGGTAAAAACCTTCGGGAGATTATATAATGAATTTTTACCGATCAAAAGAAGTGTTGCGCAAGAAAACAAAGTCCAGAGGGCACACGAGGTGGCCACAAGGCAGGGGGCGCGCCCAGGGGGTAGGGCGCGCCCTCCACCCTTGTGGTCTCCTCGTGTCTCTTTCGGACTACTTTTAATTTTCCTCATTTTTTTAAATATTCCAAAACGGAGAAAAATTGCTATTAGAACAGTTTTGGAGCCGATTTACTTACCATACCACATAACTATTCCTTTTCGAAGTCTGAAACGTTCTGGAAAGTGTCCCTTACGTACTCCTCGGTGTTACGGTATCAATTATATTGGTCTCAACATTTATGGGATTACCTGAGATATAATGTTTGATTCTTTGACCGTTTACCACCTTTAGATTTGTGCCTTCGGCGTTGTTGATTTTTATGACACCGGAACGATAGACCTCCTCGATAACGTAAGTACCTTCCCATTTAGAGAGAAGCTTTCCTGCAAAAAATCTTAAACAAGAGTTGTATAGCAAAACATGATCACCTACATTAAACTCACGCTTTTGTATCCTTTTGTCATGCCATCTTTTAACCTTTTCTTTAAATAACTTGGCATTCTCGTAGGCTTGGGTTCTCCATTCATCAAGTGAGCTAATGTCAAATAACCTCTTCTCACCGGCAAGTTTGAAATCATAATTGAGCTCTTTAATAGCCCAATAAGGTTTATGTTCTAGTTCAAGAGGTAAGTGACATGCCTTTCCATAAACCATTTTATATGGAGACATACCCATAGGGTTTTTATAAGCCGTTCTATAAGCCCATAACGCATCATCAAGTTTCTTAGACCAATTCTTTCTAGATCTATTAACAGTCTTTTGCAAAATCAATTTAATCTCTATATTGCTCAATTCTACTTAACCACTAGACTGAGGATGATATGGAGATGCAATTCTATTGTTAACATCATATTTAACAAGCATTTTACGGAAAGCACCATGAATAAAATGTGAACCACCATCAGTCATTAAATATCTAGGGACTCCAAACCTCAGAAAAATAACTTCTTTAAGCATCTTAATAGAAGTGTTATAATCAGCACTACTAGTTGGAATAGCATCTACCCACTTAGGAACGTAATCAACAGCAACTAAAATATGTGTATACCCATTAGAGGAAGGAAAAGGTCCCATATAATCAAAGACCCAAACATCAAATCGTTCAATAACAAGTGAATAATTCATAGGCATTTCCTGACGTCTACTAATATTACCAATTATTTGGCATTCATCACAAGACAAGAAAAACTTGCGAGCATCCTTGAAGAGAGTAGGCCAATAAAAGCCAGATTGCAATACCTTATGTGCAGTTCTATCTCCAGCATGGTGTCCTGCGTAAGACTCGGAGTGGCACTTGCGTAGGATCTGTTCATGTTCATGCTCATGCACACAACGTCTAATAACACCATCTACTCCTTATTTATAAAGGTGTGGGTGATCCCAAAAGTAATGTCTCAAATCATACAAAAACTTTTTCTTTCGTTGGTATGTGAAACTAGGTGGTATAAATTTAGCAACAATATAATTAGCATAATCAGCATACCATGGAGTATTATGAGAAGCATTTATGACAGCTAATTATTCATTAGGAAAGCTATCATCAATAGGCAGTGGGTCATCAAGAACATTTTCTAGCCTAGACAAGTTGTCAGCAACGGGGTTCTCAGCTCCCTTTCTATCAATAATATGCAAATCAAATTCTTGCAGCAAGAGAACCCATCTAATAAGTCTAGGTTTAGCATCTTTCTTTTCCATAAGATATTTAATAGCAGCATGATCAGTGTGAACAGTTACTTTGGAATCAACAATGTAAGATCTGAACTTATCACAAGCAAAAACAACTGCTAAAAATTCTTTTTCAGTAGTAGCATAATTTCTTTGGGCACTGTCTAGAGTTTTACTAGCATAATGGATAAAATTTAATTTCTTATCAACTCTTTGTCCTAGAACAGCACCAACAGCATAATCACAAGCATCACACATAATTTCAAAGGGTAAATTCCAATCAGGTGGCTGAACAATAGGTGTAGAAATCAAGGCTTTGTTAAGTATTTCAAATGCTTCTACACAATCATCATCAAAAACAAAAGGAACATCTTTTTGCAAGATATTAGTGAGAGGCCTAGAAATTTTAGAGAAGTGTTTAATAAACCTCCTATAGAAACCAGCATGGCCAAGAAAACTTCTTATACCTTTGATATCTTTAGGACACGACATCTTTTCAATAGAATCTACTTTAGCCTTATCACCTTCAATACCCCTTTCGGAAATTTTATGCCCCAAGACAATACCTTCATTAACCATAAAGTGGCACTTCTCCCAATTCAAGACAAGGTTAGTTTCTTCACATCTCTGCAAAACTCGATCAAGGTTGCTTAAGCAATCATCAAAAGAAGTTCCGTAAACGAAGAAATAATCCATGAAAACCTCAACAATCTTTTCACAAAAATAAGAGAATATAGCAGTCATACATCTTTGAAAGGTAGCAGGTGCATTGCATAAACTAAAAGGCATACGTCTATAAGCAAAGGTACCGAAAGGGCAAGTAAAAGTGGTATTTTCCTGATCATCTTTTGACACAGGTATTTGAGGAAAAAACAGAATAACCATCTAGAAAGCAAAAATGTGTATGTTTGGATAGCCTTTCTAGCATTTCATCAATAAAAGGTAGAGGGTAATGATCTTTTCTAGTAGCTTTGTTCAATTTGCGGAAATCAATTACCATTCTATAACCTGTAACAATTCTTTGTGGAATCAATTCATTCCTATCATTAGGAACAACAGTAATACCTCCCTCCTTAGGGACACAATGAACAGGACTTACCCATCTACTATCAGCAATAGGATAAATTATACCTGCCTCCAGAAGCTTTAGTATTTCATTTCTTACCACTTCTTTCATCTTAGGATTTAACCGTCGTTGATGATCAACAAGTGGTTTAGCATCATGCTCCAAATTAATTTTGTGCTGACATAGAGTGGGACTAATGCCCTTAAAATCATCAAGCGTATATCCAATAGCGGCACGGTGCTTTTTCAGAGTTTTCAATAATTTATTTTCTTCATGCTCTAAAAGGTTAGCACTAATAATAACATGATATATCTTCTTTTCATCAAGATAAGCATATTTCAAAGTATCGGGTAATTGTTTAAGCTCAAACACGGGATCACTCTTGGGTGGAGGAGGATCCCCAAGGATTTCAACAGGCAAGTTGTGTTTCAAAACAGGCCCTTGATTAAAGAATATTTCATCTATTTCCCTTCTTTCATTCATAAACATATCATTTTCATGGTCTAGCAAATATTGTTCTAAAGGATCAGTAGGAGGCACGGCAATAGAAGCAAGACCAATAATTTCATCCTTACTAGGCAATTCTTTATCATGGGGTTGTCTACGAAACTTAGAGAAATTAAAATCATGAGACATCCCCTAAACCAACAGTAACAATATCTTTCTCGCAGTCTATCTTAGCATTAACGGTATTCAAGAAAGGTATACCAAATATAATGGGACAAAAGTCATCTTGTGGGGAAGCAAGAACAAGAAAATCAGCAAGATATTTTATTTTCCCACACAAGACTTGACATCTCTAACAATCCCGATTGGTGATATAGTATATCTATTGGCAAGCTTAATAGTAACATCAATATCTTCTATCTCAGCAGGTGCAATATAATTCATAATTTCTTGGTATAAGGTGTAAGGAATTGCACTCACACTAGCACCCACATCACATAAGCCATGATAACAATGATATCCTATTTTAACAGAAACAATAGGCATGCCAACGACATGTCTATGTTTATCTTTAATATCGGGTTTAGCAATCCTACCAGCTTCATCACAGAAATAAATAACATGCCCATCAATATTATCGACCAAGAGATCTTTAACCATAGCAATACTAGGTTCAACTTTAATTTGCTCAGGGGGTGTAGGTGTTCTAGTATAACTCTTACAAACCACAGTTGAAGCTTTAGCATGATCTTGTATTCTAACAGGGAAAGGTGGTTTCTCAATAGGAACAATAGGATCAACATTATAAGTAATAGTTTCTTCTTCAACTTTAATAGGTTCTACTACTTTAACTTCGATGGGAGGATGATATTTAAACCACTTCTCCTTAGGGAGATCAACATGAGTTGCAAAATATTCATAGAAAGAAGGTACTATCTCAGAGTCAAGTCCATATTTAGTGCTAAAATCACGAAAGGCGTCGGTATCCATAAAAGATTTAACACAATCAAACTTAAGGTTTATACCTGACTCCTTACCTTCGTCGAGTTCCCAATCTTCAGAGTTGCATTTAATTCTTTCCAATAAATCCCATTTGAATTCAATATGCTTCTTCATAAAAGAACCAGTACAAGAAGTATCGAGGATGGATCGATCATTATGAGAAAGCCGAGCATAAAATTTTTGAATAATAATTTCTCTTGAGAGCTCATGAGTGGGGCATGAATATAACATTGACTTAAGGCTATATATATATATATATATATATATAGTTTCGATCACGATGAACCAGATGCATAGGATAAAACTTCTGATGAAATTCCAATTTCAATTGGTTGTAGTTCCATGATCCAATATCATCACATAGCCTGAACTATGTCAATGCCTTTCCCAGCAAAGATAAAGGGAATACCTTCTTCTTCACAACATCCTCGGGCATACCTACAAGCTTAAATCCACAAACTTCATCCACATAGATTAGGTGCGTATCAGGATGTAATGTTCCATCTCCTGCATAAGGATTAGCTAGCAGTTTCTCTATCATACCCGAAGAAATTTCATAATATATATTTTTAGTAGGTGCAGTAGGTTGAGGAGAAAATATTTGCTCTTCCGGTCGGGGTGAAGATACCCCGAACAAGCCCCTCAAAGGATTATTTTCCATAGTAGCAAGTGACAGTAAATTTCAGCACACTATATAAATGTTTTCTTACCAAATTCCACTTCCCAAAGACGCTTCACTCCCCGGCAACGGCGCCAGAAAAGAGTCTTGATAACCCACAAGTATAGGGGATCTATCTAGTCCTTTCGATAAGTAAGAGTGTCGAACCCAACGAGGAGCAGAAGGAAATTACAAGCGGTTTTCAGCAAGTGCAAGCACTGAAATTACCGGTAACTGATAGTTGTGTGATAAGATAATTCGTAACGGGTAACAAGTAACAAAAGTAAACAAGGTGCAGAAAGGTGTCCCAATCCTTTTTGTAGCAAAGGACAAGCCTGGACGAACTCTTATATAAAGCAAAGCGCTCCCGAGGACACATGGGGATTGTTGTCAAGTTAGTTTTCATCATGCCCATATGATTCGCGTTCGTTACTTTGATAATTTGATATGTGGGTGGACCAGTGCTTGGGTGCTGCCCTTCCTTGGACAAGCCTCCCACTTATTATTAAACCCTCTCGCAAGCATCCGCAACTACGAAAGAAAATTTAAGATAAATCTAACCATAGCATGAAACATATGGATCCAAATCAGCCCCTTACGAAGCAACGCATAAACTAGGGTTTAAGCTTCTGTCACTCTAGCAACCCATCATCTACTTATTACTTCCCAATGCCTTCCCTTAGGCCCAAATCATGGTGAAGTGTCATGTAGTCGACATTCACATAACACCACTAGACGAAAGACAACATACATCTCATCAAAATATCGAACAAATACCAAATGCACATGATTACTTATAACAAGACTTCTCCCATGTCCCCAGGAACAAACGTAACTACTCACAAAGCATATTCATGCATGTTCATAATCAGAGGAGTATTAATTATCATTAAGGATCTGAACATATGATCTTCCACCGAATAAACCAACTAGCATCAACTACAAGGAGTAATCAACACAATTAGCAACCCACAGGTACAAATCTGAGGTTTTGAGACTGAGATCGGATACAAGAGATGAACTAGGGTTTGAGAGGAGATGGTGCTGGTGAAGATGTTGATAAAGATTGACCCCCTCTCGGTGAGAGGATCAATGATGATGACGATGGCTTCGATTTCCCCTCCCGGAGGGAAGTTTCCACGGTAGAACAGCTCCGCCGGAGCCCTAGATTGGTTCTGCCCAAGTTCCGCCTCCAAACGGCGGTGCTTCGTCCTGAAAGCTTCTTTCTGATTTTTCTAGGTCAAAACACACCATGTAGCAGAAGATGGGCGTCGGGGGGCTGCCAGGTGGCCCACAAGACAGGGGGCGCGCCCAGGGGGTAGGGCGCGCCCCCACCCCTCTGGATGGAAGGTGGCCCCCCTCTGGTGCTTTCTTTACCCAATATTTTTTTTATATTCCAAAAATATTCTCTGTGAAGTTTCAGGACTTTTCGAGTTGTGCAGAATAGGTCTATTATATTTGCTCCTTTTCCAGTCCAGAATTCCAGCTGCCGGCATTCTCCCTCTTCATGTAAACCTTGTAAAATAAGAGAGAAGCGGCATAAGTAATGTGATATAACGTGTAATAATAGCCCATAATGTAATAAATATCAATATAAAAGCATGATGCAAAATGGACGTATCAGCGGTCCTTGTGAAGGTGTAACCACACAAGATCTCCGATGTTGAATATCATGGGGTGCTTTTTGATATTGATGTTGGTCGCGAGGCGATGTTCTTCGCGCTTGATTGATTGTCTTGTATCTTCCTGAACCTTCTTGAGATAACTTGCTCGTGCACTCACGTCCAAGTTGATGCACTCTTGTAGTGGTAGCGGTAGAATGTCCAATGGGGATAACGGGTTGAAACTGTAGACGACCTCGAAGGTGGACTTGCTGGTAGTCGAATGTCTTTCTCGATTGTAGGCATACTCGCCGATGGTTAAGAACTCCTTCCACTCCTTGATGTTCTTCTTGATCAACACGCGTAGGAGAGTAGATAGCATCTGGTTCGTGACCTCCACTTGGCCGTCGGTTTGTGGATGGTATGCTGACGGATCCATTTTGCATCATGCTTACCTACTATTAATTACTATGTTTTTATGCATAGTAATGCTTTGGGGGGTAATTCTAATGCCTTTTCTCTCATAATATGCAAGGTTTATACAAGGAGGGAGAATGCTGGCAGCTGGAATTCTGGACCTGAAAAAGCTACATCAAAGTTACCTATTCTACACATCTCCAAATGAGTTGAAAATTTACGGAGAATTCTTCTGGAATGTATGAGGAATATTGGAGCAAATAACTACCAGAGGGGGCCCACCAGGTGGGCACAAACCACCTGGTCGCTCCAGGGAGCCCAGGCGCGCCCTGGTGGGTTGTGCCCTCCTCGGCCCACCTCCATTGCCCCTCTTCTAGTATATAAGTCATTTTGACCTAGAAAAAATAAAGAGAGGACTTTCGAAAGGAGCGCCGCCGTCTCGAGGCGGAACTTCGGCAAGTAATCATGTGAACTTGATATGTGTTCGATATTTTGATGATATGTATGTTGTGCTTCCCTTAGTGGTATCATGTGAACGTCGACTACATGGCATTTCACCATATTTGGGCCTAAGGGAATGCACTGTGGAGTAGTTATTAGATGATGGGTTGCTAGAGTGACAGAATCTTAAACCCTAGTTTATGCGCTACTTCGAAAGGGACCGATTTGGATCCAAAAGTTTAATGCTATGGTAAGATTCTATCTTAATATTTTTCTCGTAGTTGCGGATGTTTGCGAGGGGGTTAATCATAAGTAGGAGGTATGTTCAAGTAAGAACAGCACCTAAGCACCGATCCACCTAGGGGTGGGCATAAAAACTGACCAACTGAATACCGAACCGATGCCAAAACTGAATAAACCGAATTTTTGGTTTTTTAAGCATCCACATTTAAATTCGGTTTTTACATTTAATAACCGGATTTAACTCGGTTGGTTCGGTATTAAACCGATAACCAAACCGAAAACCAAAGTGCAGCCAGTCCCGCGTGACTCGTATCGTACGGCTTCCGCGTGTATCGCCAAACGCTGGTGGCCGCGTACGCACGTCCCGCCACATGCATGCGAACGGCCCAATGTAATGAAACCCGTAGCTAGTAGTAGTTCTATTAGCTGGGCCTTCCACTAACTACAAGGCCAAACACAAAAACTATTACTTCTATCGGCTTGGTGGAGTGTAGCGCAACATCCGCATATTTGTTTAGTCCCACATCGCTTCCTATGCTCAGGGCACAAGGCGTTGGGTGATATATATTACTGCGGGGGTGCTCACTACTCAGAGAAGAAGCTCTCATTGTTGCGCTCTAACTTGGACACAATGTTCGGTAAAAACCGAAAACTGAACCGAATTAATCGGTTAGTACTTTTGCCTTGCTATTTTCAGTTTTTGGTTTTACAAACCGAATTTGAAAATAAGTTAAATGGTATAAACCAAAATTTCGGCTTCTACCGAGTGCCCAGTCCTAGATCCACCCACATATCAAATTATCAAAGTAGCGAACACGAATCAAATCAACATGATGAAAGTGACTAGATGAAATTCCCGTGTAACCTCAAGAACGCTTTGCTTATTATAAGAAACCGTTTTGGCCTGTCCTTTGCCACAAAAGGATTGGGCTACCTTGCTGCACTTTACTTACTGTTACCATTACTTGCTCGTTACAAATTACCTTGCTATCAAACTATCTGTTACCGACAATTTTGGTGCTTGCAGAAATTACCTTGTTGAAAACCACTTGTCATTTCCTTCTGCTCCTCGTTGGGTTCGACACCCTTACTTTTCGAAAGGAATACGATTGATCCCCTATACTTGTGGGTCATCAAGACCCTTTTCTGGAGCCGTTGCCGGGGAGTGAAGCGCTCTTGGTAAGTGGAAATTGGTAAGGAAAAATTTATACTACGGGCTGAAATTTATTGTCACTTGCTACTATGGAGAACAATCCTTTGAGGGGTTTGTTCGGGGTATCTTCACCTCGACCGGAACCACAATTATTTGCCCCTCAACCTACTGCACCTACTGAAAATATTGGTTATGAAATTCCTTCGGTATGATAGAACAACTGCGAGCTAATCCTTATGCAGATGCAGGAGATGGAACTGAACATCCTGATATGCACTTGATATATGTAGATGAAATTTGTGGATTATTTAAGCTTGCAGGTTTACCCGGAGATGAAGCTAAGAAGAAGGTTTTCCCTTTATCTTTTAAGGGAAAAGCATTGGCATGGTATAGGCTATGCGATGATGTTGGATCTTGGAACTGGAATCGATTGAAATTGGAATTCCACCAAAAAAATTATCCTATGCATCTAGTTCATCGTGATCGGAATTATATATATATATATATATATGTATGTATATATGTATATATATATATATGCCTCATGAAGGAGAAAGTGTCGCTCTAGCTTGGGGGAGGCTGAAGTCAATGTTATATTCATGCCCTCGAGAGAAATTATCATTCAGAATTTTTATGCTCGGCTTTCTCGCGATGATCAATCTATGCTTGATACTTCTTGTACTGGTTCTTTTTATGAAGAAGACAATTGAATTCAGGTGGGATCTTTTAGAAAGAATTAAACGCAACTCTGAAGATTGGGAACTCGAGGAAGGTAAAGAGTCAGGTATTAAGCTTAAGTTTGATTGTGTTAAATCTTTTATGAATGCCGATGCTTTCCACAAGTTTAGCACTAAATATGGACTTGACTCTGAAATAGTAGCCTCTTTCTGTGAATCATTTGCTGCTCATGTTGATCTTCCTAAGGAGAAGTGGTTTAAATATCATCCACCTATTAAAGAAGAAATTAAAGAACCGATAATAGCTAAAGAAGAAACTATCATTTACAATGTTGATCCAGTTGTTCCCACTGCTTATATTGAAACCCCACCTTCCCTGTTAGGATAAAGGAACATGCTAAGGTTTCAACTGTGGTCCGCAAAAGTAATATCAAAGCACCTAGACCTTCAGAACAAATCAAATTAGAACCTAGTGTTTCTATGGTTAAAGATATCTTGGTAGAAAATATTGATGGGCATGTTATTTACTTCTGTGATGAAGTTGCTAGAATTGCCAAACCCGATGAAAAAGATAATCATAGACCTGTTGTTGGCATGCCTGCTGTAACACCCCAAAAATTTAATCAAATTTTATTAAGTAAAGTTTGGTCAGAAATAAATTTTTTGAGCTATATGAGCTCAGTTATTAATTCCAGAGCTTTTCTATTTTCTGTTTTACAAAATTCTTCCCTCCATAGAAGATTATTTTTGTGAAATGTTGTGGTCCTTGGTTGTTTTGTAAATCATTTGATTTATATCATAAATAATAGTAGGAAACATTTTCATAATAAAATTTGCCACAAACAATTCTTTTACTTGCATTTTCAATGCTTAAAATGCTTCTGTTGCACTACAAGTATTTTAAATATTTGATTTAAAATCCCACAAAAATTATGGGAGGTCAGGTGATGCCTATAAATCTCTTTTGTGCAAAAACCTAGCTATGTCTCTTGAAAAGTTTGAGTGAAACATCCTCTTTTCAAATTCTGTCCCATTCTTGAGTTATAACTGCAACCCTCTTTTTCCTATCTCCAATGATTCTGAAACTCTTCCATCTTGTAGTCCTTCCAACCAAAAACTTAAATACAGGAGATCAGCTCCATTGGAATCTTTTTAGTCCACCAAACATGCCTCTAAAGTTTTTGTCCAGAACTGAATTCTGGTAAAACTTGCACCAGCACGTTTCTCATCTTGCCAAACTAACTTCACCACCAGCTCTATCATCTAAAGAGACCCCACCCTGCCAAGTTTCAAATCCATCAGAGTCCTCTAGCTTGCCCTAGCATTCTGTCGAACACTTCATGTGCATGACAGAAATCTGCAAGTTCATAAACTTGCATTGGGCATCTGCTCATCTGACCAAGCCACCATGTCAAATAGCTCTAGTATACCCCAAATCAACTCTCTGGAAAGTGGCACTGGCATCAGAGGCTCCTAGACCACAGAAGCATTTTCTCGAGCAGGCTACGTGCACATCCGGAGCGTGTCCAGAGCGCGCGTTTGGCATGCGTCGGCACCGAGCTGCTGCCACCGCGCTGCTGCCTCCCCCTCTCATCCTGATCCTCCTCTAGATCGGCTCGACCACCTGGAACCTCGCCGACACCCTCGCTTGGCCCCTAGCGCCGTCCACCGCCGTCCACGACGACCAAGACCGCTGCCCGACGAGTCCCGCACGGCCACGTCTCTGCCCGACCCGCGTGGCGCGTCCCGAGTAGCCCAGCTCCTCCCAGGAGTAACCGCGGGCGGCCAGCGTCCTCACCGGCCACTCTGCCAACCTTAACGGACTCACCTGCCGCCGTAATGATCGCCGCCGCCGTGCTTATCCTCGGGACACCATGGAGCCGACCCCCTCGCACTATAAAAGCTTACCCCCAGACTTATCAGTCCATCACCACCTCTCTCCCTCCCTCACTAACCCACTGATAGCGATAGAACGACCGGAGCGGGTCATCTTCCCCAACTCCGGCAACCACGGCCGCCGCCTCTGTCTCGTTCATGCCGACGCCATTAGGGCCTCCCCCTCTCCATCCTCTTCACCAACAGCACCCTGGAGCACCCACGAATCCAACCCACCTCTCGATTCTGCTCAGGAGCCGCCGTAGGCGAAAGCTCAATCCCACCCGACGCTACCGTCCACCGAAGAGCTCGCCGCCGGTGACTCCGTCCACTCCGGCGACCAAGGAGGGTACCCACGGGTTATCTTCGATCTCCTAAGCTCGAAGGTGGCCTCGGTTTTCCGAACAGTGCCACCGTTCACCGGCGCCGATCGCCGGAGCTCCGCCCCTGTTCGGTCGGAGGAGACGGCGCGCGCGTGGACTGGTCAAACCTGACTGGTGGGCCAGGCGGGCCCATCGTCAGTGACTCAGCGCCGCGCCAGCTCGTCTTAAGTGGAGACGAGTTCCGTTGAAGTTGCCTTCCCGCGTGGAAAGCGTATTCCTGGGAGTACGCCTCGGCGTCGCAGCCCTTCCACGCAGCCAAACAACTGGGCTTGGCCCAGTAGCGCAAGGCGGCTATACCGCGCCCGGGGTGCGTCTCTACTCAGCCAATCACAGTAATATCTGTTTCCCTTTCTCTTGTCCACCAGATTTCAAATAATTCCACGGCATCCATTTCACATCCAAATTTGAGGATTCAAATTTGTGCCTACTCCTAAAATCATGCTCTATATATCCAGATAGGGTGAACATTTTTCCTAAGCCAGGTTTTTGCTGGATCTAATAAACAGTCTATTTCCTTGATTATTCCAGCTTAGTAAATCCATAGGAAAATCATATAAACTTCAAATGACTTGATTCTTTTTCTGTTATCTCTCAAATTTCATCTAGTTTATTTTAGTATTTATTTCACAAATTTCCAAACAACTTTTATCTACTGTTTTGGAATTGTGTGGTAATTAAAATATTTTGAAAATAGGAAATGGAGGGGAGATATAATTTTCAAAGTTTTGGAGTGCACCCAACATTCCTGCATGCTCAAGGCAAGCATTTTGAACACATGATATGATGACTACATAATTATTTGTGGCATGTGTATTTGAATTATGAACATGTTGAATTCCTATAGAGTTTGCATATTGTTGGTCATACATGCATGATCCCCTTGATGGTATTTTCTTTTCACTTAAACATGAAGTATAAATGAGTACAGTTACTTTCACGTGCCATATGTGCCTGTGTTGGTCCAGGCTAATTTGCATGAAGAATCAGTCACGAGAAAAGTGACTGTGAGACTGAAAACTCGTTGTGACGAGAGTGATCAGTGAGGGTATGTTGGGACATACCAGGTGGTTATCCTGTTGGGTACTGCCAAGGATTTATATTGTGCTAACCACTGCAGGCAAACTTAAACCTCCTGAGTTGACTGTAGATCGAGTCTTGTTCCGGTAACCCCCATACTGGTTTCGTGCTACCACTTGTCCCGACCACAGGCTGGGTACGGTTCAGTAAGTTGTTAACCCCTTTCCCTGCACACACCGTACAGAGAGGTCACGATGAGGGTTTCCAGGTACCGGCTGCAATGCCATTCATCGGGCCAGGGGGCATGGGTGTATCCGGCTGGGCCGAGAGGGGGGCACCCCTTGTAATCCGCGCGTGTTAATAGTGATCCCATGCTACTCGAGACGATGGTCTCCCCGCCTTAGAGTTTCTCTTGAACGATGCTTTGGGTGATTCCTGGCATCCGGAAAGTTAATCTGGTGTGTGCTAGTCAGGTGTGTTTTCAATCCAAAGGCCGTAACGGGAATTAGTCAGCGTCTCGGTGCTGGCTAAAGAAATCCTATACACGTGGGTAAAGAGTACACCCTCTGCAGAGATACATCTATTCGAATAGCCGTGTCCATGGTTAAGGACTACAGTCTGGGTTGGTCAAGTGTCGGTCTTAGTGTCAGTCTCCGGAGGAAATAACTAAATTGATCATGGATCGTTCTGCAGGGTAATTATTGTCACTACTGGTGCCATTTTGAATATTATTGATGATATGAATATTGTTGTGGACTAACCTTTTCCTCTTATGTTTAACCTTGAGTATCTCTTGGGATGGCTAGACTACCCGGGATACTCAAGTTTATTTTTTTATTTCTGAGTATCACTTGGATGGCTAGTCCACCTGGATACTCATGTTATTATTTTCTTATAAGCCCTTTATGAGGCGTCGCTCAGACACCCGACTGTGGCATTCATTTTCAAGACCTTACGAGGTGTCGCTTTTAGACACCCATTTGGCATTTCTTTTCAAGACCTCTCATGGCCTCGCTTGAGTTCTCGGGCGGTCTTGTCTCGCCCGATTCTCTTTTAGACACCCGTTTGGCATTTCTCTTGGAATTTCTTGGGCGGTCCAACGCCCAACGTTCCATTTCATTTCTTTGATTTACTAATAACATGACTTATTTTCTATATGAATATTTGTCATGCCATGCTTTAATACTCAGTCAACACATGCATGCAATTTAATTCATCATGAGCATATGCATCCGGTATATCTTTTGTTCTTGATGTTTGCGAGTACATTCAAACGTACTCACTGGCTTGTCCCTGGCTATTGTCTTGGCTAGATCATGACTTAGAGAGGAGCATTACGGAGACTCCCCCGCAACCTAGGATTCGGAGATAGCAGCCACGTGAGATAGGAGTTATCCATGTCAGCTGTTCCCGTGGGAATGGAGTCCCATCAACATTGGAGATCCATGAGTCGCTGCCGTCATCCACCACTAGAGATCCTTGTTATATTCATTGGACCTTTGTGGTCTTGTATCCAATCTCTTGTAATTGCTTGGAATTCTATATCAAGGAAATGTCCACCAGCAACAGTAATCCTGGGGTTGGTGATGACACAAGGGTCGTTTACTGGGATTTATGTCCCGGAAATCCAGCCCCGACACCTGTTGTCTCAGTCAAAATAGGAGATCACTATTATCATGGTTTATGTGACATAGGTGCTAGCATGAGTGCTATTCCTTTTACCTTATATCAAGAAATTATGGATGATATAGCACCCCCTGAAATAGAAGACATAGATGTTACTATTAAACTTGCTAATAGAGACACCATCACACCACTTGGGATTGTTAGAGATGTTGAAGTCTTGTGTGGGAAAGTAAAATACCCTACTGATTTTCTAGTTCTTGGTTCCCCACAAGATGATTTCTGCCCATTATTTTTGGTAGACCTTTCTTGAACATCGTTAATGCTAAAGTAGATTGTGAGAAACAAACCGTCGGTGTTAGTTTTGGGGATGAGTCTCGTGAGTTTATTTTTTCTAAGTTTAGTAGGAAACATCATAGAAAAGAATTACCTAGTAAGGATGAAATAATTAGTCTTGCTTCTATCACCGTGCCTCCTACCGATCCGCTAGAACAATATTTGCTAGACCATGAAAATGATATGCATATGCATGAAAGAAATGAAATAGATAAAACTTTATTTGAACAACGACCTCCGCTCAAACACAATTTGCCTATTGAAACTCTAGGAGGTCCACCTCCACCTAAGGGTGATCCAGTGTTTGAATTAAAACAATTGCCAGACACTTTGAAATATGCTTATCTTGATGAGAAAGGGATATATCCTGTTATTATCAGTGCTAATCTTTCAGAACATGAAGAAGAAAGATTATTGAAAATTCCGAAGAAGCACCGAGCTGCTATTGGGTATACTCTTGATGATCTTAAGGGCATTAGTCCCACTCTATGTCAGCACAATATTAATATGGAACCTGATGTTAAACCCGTTGTTGATCACCAACGATGTTTGAATCCTAAGATGAAAGAAGTGGTAAGAACTGAAATATTAAAGCTTCTTGAAGCAGGTATAATCTATCCCATAGCTTATAGTAGATGGGCAAGTCCCGTTCATTGTGTCCCTAAGAAGGGAGGTATTACTGTTGTGCCTAATGATAAAAATGAATTAATTCCATAGAGAATTGTCACTGGCTATGGAATGGTAATTGATTTTAGAAAATTAAATAAAGCAACTAGAAAAGATCATTACCCTTTGCCTTTTATTGATCAAATGCTAGAAAGACTATCTAAACACACACACTTTTGCTTCCTTGATGGTATTCTGTTTTTTCTCAAATACCCGTTTCACAACCTGATCAAGAGAAACCCACCTTTACTTGCCCTTTTGGAACTTATGCTTATAGACGTATGCCTTTTGGTTTATGCAATGCACCTGCTACCTTTCAAAGATGTATGACTGCTATATTCTCTGATTTTTGTGAAAAGATTATTGAGGTTTTCATGGATGATATTTCTATTTACATAACTTCTTTCGATGATTGCTTAAGCAACCTTAATCAAGTTTGTCAAAGATGTGAGCAAACTAATCTTGTTTTGAATTGGGATAAGTGCCACTTTATGGTTAATGATGGTATTGTTTTGGGGCATAAAAATTCTAAACGAGGTATTGAGGTGGATAAAGCTAATGTTGATGCAATTGAGAAAATGCCACGTCCTAAAGATATTAAAGGTATATGTAGTTTCCTTGGTCATGCGGGTTTCTACAGGAGGTTTATTAAAGACTTCTCCAAAATTTCTAGGCCTCTTACAAATCTTTTACAAAAGTACGTTCCCTTTGTTTTTGATGATGATTGTGTAGAAGCCTTTGAAACACTCAAGAAAGCCTTAACTTCTGCACCTATAGTACAACCACCTGATTGGAACCTGCCTTTTGAAATTATGTCTGATGCTAGTGATTATGTTGTTGGTGTTGTTCTAGGACAAAGAGTTGATAAAAAATTAAATGTTATCCATTATGCTAGTAAAACTCTAGGCAGTGATCAACAAAATTATGCTACTACCGAAAAAGAATTTTTAGCAGTTGTGTTTGCTTGTGATAAATTCAGATCTTATATTGTTGATTCTAAAGTAACTGGTCACACCGATCATGCTACTATAAAATATCTTATGGAAAAGAAAGATGCTAAACCTAGACTCATTAGGTGGGTTCTCTTGCTACAAGAATTTTATTTACATATTAGTAATAGAGAAGGAGCTGAGAACCCCGTAGCCGATAACTTGGCTAGGTTAGAAAACGTTCTTGATGACCCACTACCAATTGATGATAGCTTTCCTGATGAACAACTAGCTGCAATAAATGTCTCTCATAACACTCCTTGGTATGCTGACTATGCTAATTACATTGTTGCTAAATATATACCACCTAGTTTCACATACCAACAAAAGAAAAAATTCTTCTATGATTTAAGGCTTTACTTTTGGGATGACCCACACCTCTATAAAGAAGGGGTAGATGGTATTATTAGACGTTGTGTGCCTGAGCATGAACAGGAACAAATCCTCCGGAAATGTCACTCTGAAACTTATGGAGGACATCATGCGGGAGATAGAACTGCTCATAAGGTATTGCAATCTGGTTTTTACTGGCCTACTCTCTTCAAGGATTCCCGTAAGTACGTTTTATATTATGATGAATGCCAAAGAATTGGTAATATTGGTAACCGTCAGGAAATGCCTATGAATTATTCACTTGCTGTTGAACCATTTGATCTTTGGGTTTTGATTATATGGGACCTTTTCCTTCCTCTAATGGGTATACTCATACTTTGGTTGCTGTTGATTATGGTACTAAGTGGGTAGAAGCTATTCCAACTAGTAGTGTTGATCACAACTCCTCTATTAAAATGCTTAAGGAAGTTATTTTCCCAAGGAGTCCCTAGATATTTAATGACTAACGGTGGTTCACACTTTATTCATGGTGCTTTCCGTAAAATGCTTGCTAAATATGATGTTAACCATAGAATTGCATCACCCTATCATCCTCAATCTAGTGGTCAAGTTGAACTTAGCAATAGAGAAATAAAATTAATCTTACAAAAAACTATCAATAGGTCCCGAAAGAATTGGTCTAAGAAATTAGATGATGCACTTTGGGCCTACAGAACCGCATATAAAAATCCTATGGGTATGTCTCCTTATAAGATGGTTTATGGAAAAGCTTGTCATTTGCCTCTTGAGTTAGAACATAAAGCATATTGGGCAATAAAGGAACTCAACTATGATTTCAAACTTGCAAGTGAAAAGAGGTTATTTGATATTAGCTCAGTAGATGAATGGAGAACCCAAGCTTATGAGAATGCCAAGTTATTTAAAGAAAAAGTTAAAAGATGGCATGATAAAAGAATCAAAAAGCGGGAATTTAAAGTTGGAGAATATGTTCTTTTGTACAACTCTCGTTTCAGATTCTTTGTAGGAAACCTTCTCTCAAAATGGGAAGGACATATATATTGTCGAAGAAGTCTACCGCTCTGGAGTTATCAAAATAAATAATGTCGAAGGTACTAACCCGAAGGTTGTCACTGGGCAAAGAATCAAACACTATATCTCAGTACGCCTTTTAATGTTGAAAGCAATATTATCCAAACTATGACACCGGAAGAACATATAAAAGAAACTTTCCGGAACACTCCAAAATCCACAAAAATATTTTTTGTCAGTTTTAGAATATTACAAAAATTAGGAAAATAATAAACAACCCAGAAGGCAACCGAGGAGGGCACAAGACACCAGGGCGCGCCTGGCTTGCGAGGCGCGCCCAGGTGGGTTGTGCCCACCTCGGGTACCTTCCGAACTCCGTTTTTCTCCTGTTTGCTTGTTTCCCAAGAAAAAAAAATCTTTATATACCCCCCGAACCTATTGACCACCGTATCACGGAGAAAACTTTTGTTCTTCTTTCTCGTTGTTTTTCTGACAGATCTGAATATATGCCATCTCAAGACTCAGAGGTTGAGAGCTATGTTGTTGATTATATTACCAACCCCAAGGTTTACGGAGATGTGGAACATTATGGTTGGACTACGGAGGAGGAAGAAGACTATAATCCTAAAGGGAAGGAAGAGACAAGCTCAGATGAAGATGAAGTTCCACTGCCCCAGCCGGGGGACATGCATGTGGAATTCAAGAAGTCAAGTCTCCCCAATAAAGCAAAGAAACCCAAGATCCAGTTTATCCCTTTCCATCTTCTGCAGGAAAACAAGCAAGAATTATGCAAAATGATATTGATGTTGGAGCAGGAGATTGATGACTTGAGGGAGGAAAATTCCATCCTCAAGCGTAAGCTGAGGAGGAAGTGTGAAGCTACTACCTCATCACCACCATCACCATCACCTTCTTCACCACCAAAGGAGACTTGAGTATCAGGTATGGGCACTCCCCTAGGCTTGTGCCAAGCTTGGGGGAGGTTCCCCGGTATCGTATCACACCACCTCTTTTTCTCTTATTTATCTTAGTTCGATCTTTAGTTATCTTTTGAATTACTTGAATAAAAGTTTAGTTCGATCCTTTTCGAGTGATTTTGCTCAGTGATCCATCTATCTTCGTAGTCGTGTGCGAGATATATAATAAAGTTTAGTTTGAGTTTTGCTTTCTTTATTTTTATGATTCAATCAAAACAAAAATGAAATAATGAAAAAAGGGGAGATCGTATGCTAATCTTATGGTAAGTAATGACATCACATAAGGAAAAGTATAAGTAGTACAATTTATTGGAGATTGACAAACATAGCATTGGTCAATGATGCAATTCATGAAAGAATTAATAATGGAAGAGAAGATTCACATGCAAATACACTATCTTGGACATCTTTTATGATTGTGAGCCCCCATCAAAATATTTTATGCCAATTTTTTTGATGTTGGACAAGGAGGACAACGTAATGATTTATGCTTGTTCATATTCACATAGAAGTTATATTGTCATAGATCCTTTAACATGTGGTGCTTGCCCCCTATCTTTGCTAGTCAAAAATTCCGCACTAAGTAGAGATACTACTTGTGCATCCAAAAATCCTTAAACCCAAATCTTATTTTGAGAGTCCGCCATACCTACCTATGGATTGAGTAAGATCCTTCAAGTAAGTAGTCATCGATGCAATACAGCAACAAAAATTGCTTCCAAATGTGTTGGATCATTTAGTGTAAGAGAAAATTGAGCGTTGTATGAACTTGTGATGGCAAAATAATAAAGGCGACAGACTGCGTAATAAAGGTTGCTATCATAAGGGGCAATACAACGTGACGTTCTTTTGCACTAAGAGATTGAGCATACAAACCAAAAAGCACATGACAACCTCTGCTTCCCTCTGCGAAGGGCCTATCTTTTACTTTCATGTGTTTACTTTTATGCAAGAGTCAAAGTATTCTTCCATGTTCCTTTTTATTTTTCTCTTTTGCAAGCATCATGTGGTGAGGAAAGATCTAGGCACATATATCCAGTTGGATATGGGTGAGCATGAGTTATTATTGTTGACATCACCCTTGAGGTGAATACGTTGGGAGGCAAAACTATAAGCCCCTATCTTCCTATGTGTCTGGCTGAAACTTTTTGCTCATGGGTATGCGGTGAGTGTTAGAAATCATAGAAGACTATATGATGGTTGAGTATGTGGACTTACCATAAGGCTCCGATACGTGACCCTTCCTGAAAAGATGATGAATTGTAGTTGCAAAGTTGACTGAGAACAAAGTTTGTTGGCTTCCAATAGAGTTTATGCTTTATACTTCGATGGTGTGATGAATTGTTACTTGTTCATGAGAAGTATATGATAGAAGTTATGTGGTAAAAAGTTCTATGATAAAGTTTGTTGCTGCTATAATAATGTACATGATGCTTCCATGTCCGTATTTTGTTTTATTCGACACCTCTCTCTCTAAGCATGTGAACATGTTTTTCGATATCGGTTTTTCGCTTGAGGACAAGCGAGTCTAAGCTTGGGGGAGTTGATACGTCCATTTTGCATCATGTTTACCTACTATTATTTACTATGTTTTTATGCATAATAATGCTTTTTGGGGTAATTCTAATGCCTTTTCTCTCATAATATGCAAGGTTCATATAAGGAGGGAGAATGCCGGCAGCTGGAATTCTGGATCCGAAAAAGCTACGTCAGAGTTACCTATTCTGCACATCTCCAAATGAGCTAATAATTTACGGAGAATTGTTTTGGAATATATGAGGAATATTGGAGAAAATAACTACCAGAGGGGACCCACCAGGTGGGCACAACCCACCTGGGCGCGCTAGGGAGCCCAGGCGCGCCCTGGTGGGTTGTGCCCTCCTCGGCCCGCCTCCGGTGCCTCTCTTCTGGTATGTAAGTCATTTTGACCTAAAAAAAATAAAGAGATGATTTTGAAGATGGAGCACCGCCGTCTCGAGGCGGAACTAGGGCAGGAGCAGTTTTGCCCTCCGGCGGAGCAATTCTGCTGCGGGAACTTCCCTCCCGGAGGGGGAAATCATCGTCATCGTCATCACCAACAACCCTCTCATATTTGGGAGGGAAATCTCCATCAACATCTTCAACAACACAATCTCCTCTCAAACCCTAGTTCGTCTCTTGTGTTCAATCTTTGTACTGGAACCTCAGATTGGTACCTATGGGTGACTAGTAGTGTTGATTACGTCTTGTAGTTGATTACTATATGGTTTGTTTGGTGGAAGATTATATGTTCACCATTATGCTATTTAATACCCCTTTATTCTTGAGCATGATTATCATTTGTGAGTAGTTACTTTTGTTCTTGAGGTCACGGGAGAAATCTTGTTGCAAGTAATCATGTGAACTTGATATGTGTTCGATATTTTGATGATATGTATGTTGTGATTCCCTTACGTCGACTACATGGCACTTCACCATATTTGGGCCTAAGGGAATGCACTGTGGAGTAGTTATTAGATGATGGATTGCTAGAGTGACAGAAGCTTAAACCCTAGTTTGTGCGCTACTTCGTAAGGGACCGATTTGGATCCAAAAGTTTAATTCTATGGTTAGATTTTATCTTAATACTTTTCTCGTAGTATCGGATGCTTGCGAGGGAGTTAATCATAAGTAGGAGGTTTGTTCAACTAAGAACAACACCTAAGCACCGATCCACCCACATATCAAATTATCAAAGTAGCGAACACGAATCAAATCAACATGATGAAAGTGACTAGATGAAATTCCCGTGTACCCTCAAGAACGCTTTGCTTATTATAAGAAACTGTTTTGGCCTGTCCTTTGCCACAAAAGGATTGGGCTACCTATCTGCACTTTACTTACCGTTACCATTACTTGCTCATTACAAATTACCTTGCTATCAAACTATCTGTTACCGACAATTTATGTGCTTGCAGAAATTACCTTGTTGAAAACCACTTGTCATTTCCTTCTGCTCCTCGTTGGGTTCAACACTCTTACTTATCGAAAGGACTACGATTGATCCCCTATACTTGTGGGTCATCATATCTTGAAGAGAATAAGAGCTTGATTCCGAGCTTGCGCATAGGGTCTTCCAAAAGTAGCTAAGGAACTTGACGTCGCGGTCCAAGACAGTCGTCTTTGGCACTCCATGTAGATGCAAAATTTCCCCACAAAAGAGATTGGCAACATGTGAAGCATCGTCGATCTTGTTGCATGGGATAAAGTGTGCCATCTTAGAGAAACGGTCCACAACAATAAACACGGAATCCTTTCCATTTTGAGTTCTAGGCAAGCCAAGCACAAAGTCCATACTAATATCTTCCCAAGGGTGATATGGAATAGGAAGTGGTATATAGAGACCATGGAATTGAGATTCAGACTTAGCTTTGCGACATGTAGAGCATCGGCTGGTGTAGCGGGAGAAGTCGTGGAACATCTTGGGCCAATAGTAGTTCTTGGAGAGCGTAGAGAATGTCTTATCACGTCCAAAGTGTCTCATAAGTACTCCTCCATGAGCCTCTTGCAAAAGTAACAAACGAAGAGAAGACTCGGGTATACAAAGCTTGTTAGCTCTCATTAGATAATCGTCCTTGATATAATATTGCTCCCAAGATGTATGCGTCAAGCATTTGGCATAAGGAATAGCAAAAGTAGGATCATGCGCATACAAGTCTATGATGTGCTCAAAGCCAATAACATTCAATTCAAGTTGAGTTACAAGCATGCATTTGCGGGAAAGAGCATCCACCAGAACATTTTCTTTACCTTTGATGTACTTGATAACATAAGGAAATGTCTCGATAAACTCACTCCATTTGGCATGTCATTATTCAATTTCGTTTGACCCTTTAGATATTTAAGAGTTTCATGATCCATATGGATGACAAATTCACGAGGACAGAGATAATGCTCCCACATATGCAAGACTCACACTAAGGTTGTGATGCTGCTTGAAGCTACGTCCGTATTTCTCCAAAGAGGAAAGGATGATGCAGCACAACAATGGTAGGTATTTCCCTCAGTGATGAGACCAAGGTTATCGAACCATTAGGAGAACCAAGTGATACATCTCCAACGTATCTATAATTTTTGATTGTTCCATGCTATTATATTATCTGTTTTAGATGTTTAATGGGCTTTATTATGCACTTTTATATTATTTTTAGGACTAACCTACTAACCGGAGGCCCAGTGCAAATTGCTGTTTTTTTGCCTATTTCAGTGTTTCACAGAAAAGGAATATCAAACGGAGTCCAGACGGAATAAAACCTTCGCGAGGATCGTTTTTGGAACAAACGCAATCCAGGAGACTTGGAGTGGACGTCAAGGAAGCAACGAGGCGGCCACGAGGTAGGGGGGCACGCCCAGAGGGGGTAGGCGCGCCCCACCCTCATGGGCCCCTCGTGGCTCCACAGACCTACTTCCTTCGCCTATATATACACTTATACCCTGAAAACATCCAGGAGCACCACGAAACCCTATTTCCATCGCCGCAACCTTCTGTACCCGTGAGATCCCATCTTGGGGCCTTTTCCAGTGCTCCGCCGGAGGGGGAATCGATCACGGAGGGCTTCTACATCAACACCATAGCCTCTCCGATGATGTGTGAGTAGTTTACCACAGACTTTTGGGTCCATAGTTATTAGCTAGATGGCTTCTTCTCTCTCTTTGGATCTCAATACAAAGTTCTCCTCGATTCTCTTGGAGATCTATTTGATGTAATACTTTTTGCGGTGTGTTTGTCGAGATCCGATGAATTGTGGGTCTATGATCAATATTATCTATGAACAATATTTGATTCTTCTCTGAATTCTTATATGTATGATTTGATATCTTTGCAAGTCTCTTCGAATTATCAGTTTGGTTTGGCCTACTAGATTGATCTTTCTTGCAATGGGTGAAGTGCTTAGCTTTGGGTTCAATCTTGCGGTGTCCTTTCCCAGTGACAGCAGGGGCAGCAAGGCACGTATTGTATTGTTGCAATCGAGGATAAAAAGATGGGGTTTATATCATATTGCTTGAGTTTATCCCTCTACATCATGTCATCTTGCCTAATGCATTACTCTGTTCTTATGAACTTAATACTCTAGATGCATGCTGGATAGCGGTCGATGTGTGGAGTAATAGTAGTAGATGCAGAATCGTTTCAGTCTACTTGTCACGGACATGATGCCTATATACATGATCATGCCTAAATATTCTCATAACTATGTGCTTTTCTATCAATTGCTCGACAGTAATTTGTTCACCCACCGTAGAATTTGCTATCTTGAGAGAAGCCACTAGTGAAACCTATGGCCCCCGGGTCTATTTTCCATCATATAAGTTTCCGATCTATTTTATTTTGCAATCTTTACTTTCCAATCTATACCATAAAAAATACCAAAAATATTTATCTTTTTATCTCTATCAGATCTCACTTTTGCAAGTGGCCGTGAAGGGATTGACAACCCCTTTATCGCGTTGGTTGCAAGGTTCTTAATTGTTTGTGCAGGTACGAGGGATTTGCGTGTAGTCTCCTACTGGATTGATACCTTGGTTCTCACAAACTGAGGGAAATACTTACGCTACTTTGCTGCATCACCCTTTCCTCTTCAAGGGAAAACCAACGCATGCTCAAGAGTTAGCAAGAAGGATTTCTGGCGCCGTTGCCGGGGAGATTTGCGCCAAGTCAAGTCAAGAGTTGATCTCCTAGCAACTAGCCATTTCTGGTGCCGTTGCCGGGGAGATCTATGCACAAGTCAAGACATACCAAGTACCCATCACAAACTCTTATCCCTCGCATTACATTATTTGCCATTTGCCTCTCGTTTTCCTCTCCCCCACTTCACACTTGCCGTTTTATTCGCCCTTTTTCCGTTTGTCTCTTTTCGCTTGCTTCTTGTTTGCTTGTGTGTTGGATTGTTTGTCACGATGGCTCAAGACAATACTAAATTGTGTGACTTCTCCAATACCAACAACAATGATTTACTTAGCACTCCGATTGCTCCTATTACCAATGCCGAATCCTGTGAAATTAATGCTGCTTTGTTGAATCTTGTCATGAAAGATCAATTCTCTGGCCTTCCTAGTGAAGATGCCGCTACTCATCTTAACAACTTTGTTGATTTGCGCGATATGCAAAAGAAGAAAGATGTGGATAATGATATTGTCAAATTGAAGCTATTTTCGTTTTCGCTTAGGGATTGTGCTAAAACTTGGTTCTCTTCTTGGCCTAAAAATAGTATTGATTCATGGAATAAGTGCAAAGATGCTTTTATCTCTAAGTATTTTCCTCCCGCTAAGATCATCTCTCTTAGAAATGATATTATGAATTTTAAGCAACTTGATCATGAGCATGTTGCACAAGCTTGGGAGAGGATGAAATTAATGATACGTAATTGCCCTACACATGGTTTGAATTTATGGATGATTATACAAAAATTTATGCCGGATTGAATTTTGCTTCTAGAAATCTGTTAGATTCGGCCGTGGGAGGCACTTTTATGGAAATCACTTTAGGAGAAGTTACTAAACTCCTAGATAATATTATGGTTAATTATTCTCAATGGCACACAGAAAGATCTACTAGTAAAAAGGTTCATGCAATTGAAGAGATTAATGTTTTGAGTGGAAAGATGGATGAACTTATGAAATTATTTGCTAATAAGAGTGTTTCTTCCAATCCTAATGATATGCCTTTGTCCACTTTGATTGAGAATAATAATGAATCTATGGATGTGAATTTTGTTGGTAGGAACAATTTTGGTAACAACGCGTATAGAGGAAATTTTAATTCTAGGCCGTTCCCTAGTAATTATTCTAATAATTATGGTAATTCCTACAACAACTCTTATGGAAATTTTAATAAGATGCCCTCTGATTTTGAGACTAGTGTTAAAGAATTTATGATTTCGCAAAAGAATTTCAATGTTTTGCTTGAAGAAAAATTGCCTAAGATTGATGAGTTGGCTAGGAACGTGGATAGAATTTCTCTTGCTGTTGATTCTTTGAAACTTAGATCTATTCCACCTAAGCATGATATCAATGACACTACAAAAAAATACACTTCCATGATGATACATGTTTGTCACAGTAGGTCACGTTTTCTGTCATGCATGTACATCCATGACGATTTTATGACAGAATCAAGATAGTCATACCTGTGTTGTCGTAGAAGTGTTCCACGACATTACCAAATTTATCATCACGGAAGTGTCCACTTCCTTGACGATAAATCGCGCGTCACAGAAGTGCTTTCATCAAGGGTGACCGACACGTGGCATCCACTGTAAGGGAACGCCGTTAAGCTATCGGGTCCGGTTTTGGATCCGATAACCCATTAACAGCCCCGACCAATGGGGATTTTCCCCGTGTAAAATCATCTTTGGCTGGAGGAAACATGTGTCGGCTCACCGTTGGGACAGATGTCATCCACTCATTGGACCCAAAGCGCCTATGATACGTCGACACGTGGCACGGCCCAACAGAGGCCCATTCCTGGCCGGCCTGTTTGACTTGGTCAAAAGGTGGCGGGCCGGCCCACGGCAAGCCTGTTAACGGCATGTTCGCATATAGCCCATTTACAGCCCGCTAACCCAGGGCCCGTTTACGGCCTATCCGAATTAGGCCCAGTAGCGTCATCTGGGCCGTCCAATATAATTCCAGCCCGTTTTAACTTCCAGCCCATGTATGGCCCATGACATCTTTCAGCCCATATGAGGCCCTTAGTAACTCTCAACCCATTAACGGCCTGTGGTAAAACTGGCCCGTAATGAACAATGTATCACTTTATACCCATTAACGGCACGTGGTGAAACTGGCCCGTAATGAACAGTGTATCACTTTATACCCATTAATGGCCCATTATTCCGTTGGGCCATTTCCAGCCCATGTCATCTTTCGGCCTTCTCAGAGCCCATTTATTCTTGGGCTCATTTCCAGCATTCGTTTACTTACGGCCCGTTACTGTCATTTTCTGCTTGTGGGCCAAATTCAGCCCGTGGTTACAGTCGGCCCGTTTGTGGCCCGTTAATACGTTGGGCCATTTTCATAGCGTCATCAAATACGACCGATTAACGATGGCCCGTTATGGTCGGCCCATGAACGGACGATTTCAACTCTAGCCCATTTACGGCCATAATGTGGTCTGTTATTGGCCCATGTTTGGCCAACCGATCATACGGCCCGTAGAAGGCCCATTGATGATACGGCCCGTAGAAGGCCCATTGTGTCTACGGCCCATATAAGGCCCATTGTTTCTACGCACCGTAGAAGGCCCATTGTTTCTACGGCCCGTAGGAGGCCCATGTGAACTACAGTAAATATGTAGCCCATGGTTATTGTGGCCTAGTTTTAAAAAATAGGTTATGGTGGCCACTAGCAAACCGCAAAAAAAGAACTGCACTGACTACTAGAAAACAAATAAACAAGACAATAAGGAAATAAATTAGCAAGCAACTTACGCTAGGCTATCACGGCTATTACACATATTACATCCACTAGGCATCAAAGTTCGCCACTAGTGCAGGAACAAAGCAGCATATAAACGCCGCAGCAAAACAAGTCCAGAACTGAGACCACTTCAGAAGAGCTCAAGAAACAATATCCTGGGTACCCATAATGTTGGCAAGATACTTAGCAAGCTTATTAACTTTCTCTTGTTTGGCGCTTAAATCCTCCAGCACTTGCTGTTGCACCAGGAAGTATGCATCTGAATTCTGCAGGGACTTCCTCAGTCCTTCGGCTTCCTGTCGCATAACATCTGATCGATGTCTTTCAACTTGAAGTTGAGACTCAAGAAGCCGAACTGATTCAGGTAGCGAGTTCGAAGAGCTGGTGCCAGCAGTAGTAGCCAGTAACTAGAACACTACATCAAGACAGGACATTGGGGTTGTCTCAGTGTCTTCAATATAGTTTTTATCAGCTTTCTTGGAGACCAACAGGGATGTCTCACTATCTTGAACCTTATCTGCATTACTTCCTTTACCATTGCATAATAGGGTACTGTTCTCCAATATTTTATCCGCGTTCTAAAAGAGAAACAAACAAACACATCACAGGTTTACAATGTAGTATATGAAACTCATTTTGGTAAACCAGTTCAGTAGTAAGGTGGACACGATAACAACATGAAACAAACATATATCTATGTAGTATGGTCACTGTATGGTCTATATCATTCTAGTTTATGTTGCCAAATCAAGATAGATACAGTTCGAATCATATCTATTTAAGACAAAGCAGCATAGACAGAATATAAGTGTGGGAAACTACACAGCAATAACAGCAGTTGTAATGTGCATGGCATGAGAACATAACTGTTTATTCAATTGAAACTGAAATCAACATAGAGCAAGTTACAACAGCAAACACGTTAAAGAAACAGGTTTAAAACATACATGTTGTGCCATTGGAGTTTCAATTGCATCTTTCAAATTTGAAATTAGTTGGTATGAGTAAATACAGTGATGCAAGAGCAAAGTAGTATGAACCATATCTACGGAACCTGACCTGAGAACAATTCTTCTTCTGCTTTAAGCGTTGACTTGGGGTTCGGAGTGGTGGTCCTCATGCTTTGGGCACTACAGTTGCCTTACTAACTGCTCGTGTTTGGGTGCTCTGTGGTGGAGACGGTGCTGTCTCAACGGGAACTGGGTTACTATCTGCTGGGGTTGGGGTTAGAAGGGGTGTAGCTGGTTCTCTGTCCAACTGGGTAGGGGTACAATCTGCGTGAGTCTGGGTTATGTGTGGTGGGGCTGGTTCTTGGGCAAGTACAACCGTGGCTCTATCTCCATCGACAGGTAGCACGATTTTTTCTGAAGACCGTGTTTGTACTCCCATAGATACTGCCATCACCCCCTCCAATTGAAATGGCTGATAAACAAGAAAATTAATTGAATGTACAGACATTGTAAGATAGACAGGTGCAATGGATAGTAGGGAAGAAAACAGGGCATGAAATAATTCACATTTATGTTGTCTAACCAAACAGAATAGCAGGACATAATTTCACATATATGATGGCTAATTAAACAGGATAGCATGACACAATTTCACATGTATGATGGCTAACTAAACATGATAGAATGACATACTTCAAAATATGATGACTATGTAAACAGGATGACATGATATAACTATACGATGTGTCTATTAAAGTGGTTGGCATGCCATAAATCACAAACATGCTGTCGATGGAAACATGATGGCGTGATATAACTCACGGATAGAATGACATAATTCAAAATATGATGACTATGTAAACATGATGAGATGATATAACTATATTATGTCTTTAGAAAATGGGTTGGCATGCCATAATTCAGATACATGTTGTCTATGTAAACATCATGGCATGATATAATTCAAATATATGATTTATATACTAAGGAAGTGAGCAGAGGACAATCGCATATATGATGTGTCAACTAAGGAGATGGCATTCAATATCGTGTATATGATGTAAAAACTAAGCATTGCAATACAACATATGCATGATATGAGTAATATAACCCTGCCAAGTTTGAGCATACACCTCAGGGGGATAATAGGACTGGTCATCTGCCCCTGAATCCTCCTCTGAAGAGCTATTTGTAACCAGCAAGATATCTTCTTCAGCAGGTAGCATTGTCTGCTCTAAAGACCTTGTTTTCACTCCAGATTTCTCCATCACCAATTCAAATGGCTGATGCACAGGAAGAGCAGTTGAATATACAAACATTGTCGACAAAAGCAATGAGAAATACAAAAAAAAGGACGGCATGATATAATTCACATATATGACGCTTGGCTAAACAACATGGCATTGCATAATTCACATATATAATGCCTTGCAACAAGATAGCATTGCATAATTCACATATATAATGTCTTGCAACAAGATGGCATTGCATAATTCACATATATGGTAATTAGACACTAAACATGTGGCATTCACACAAAGCATGTCTAAACTAAGCAAATGACATAGCAATGCAAGATACCATACGCACGATATGAGCAACATAACCCTGCCAAGTTAGAGCATGCACCTCGGGGGGGAATAGGACTGGTCATCTGTCTCTGAATCCTCCTCTGAGGAGCTATCTGTAACCAGCAAGACATGCGCTTCGTCAGATAGCATTGTCTGCTCTGAAGACCTTGTTTCCACTCCAGATTTTTCCATGACCGTGCCGAATGGCTGATGCACAGGAAGAGTAATTGAATGTACTAAAATTGATGACAAATTTAACACGTAATAAAAAAATGATGTCATGATATAATTCACATATAAGATGACTGGCTAACCAGGGTGGCATTGCAAAATTCACATATATGATGCCTGGCTAAACAAGATGGCATTGCATGATTCACATATACGATAAAGAAACTAAACAGATGGCATTGACACAAAGCATGTCTAAACTAAGCAAATGGCATCTTTGATGTATACAGTAAGCAATGCAAGGAACCATATGCATGATATTACCAACATCAGCATGCCAAGTTAGAGCGAAGACCTCATGGGGTAAATAGGAGTGGTCTTCTGCTTCTAAATCCCCCTCAGAATAGTTATCTTCCTCTTGATTACGATCGGAAATGGGTGGAGGGGGGCTGCCTTTGCGCCCACCATGGAGCGACGTCTTCATGAAATTTTATTGCCACGCAAGGCTCGTCTATTTTGCTCTACATGTTCAGTTCCATTGTGTACAATAACTGACATGCATAGGAATAAAACATAGTGAGATTATGTAAGGAGTGCATGCACAAATCCAGAGTGATGGTAGCAAACTGTGGATAGACCCAAAACCAATGATAGCAGGCAGATAATAGCTTTAGTTAAAAATACAGATAATGGCTCCTTTAATGTTTGTTTGCACCCAACATGAAACTCATAGTAGACACCCGAGATTAACCAGATAGTAGACAGATAGTACTGATTGCTGCCCCAATATGTACCCCACAACCATTTAAAAACTCAAGTTTCAGCATAAGTTTGGACCTGACTCGGAGTCTAATAGGTGAACACGACGATAAAGTAGCATGTCATCATATTAAGCGATGCATAACGTAAGCAGACACGGAAGAGTGTGACCTCTCTTGCGGACCCATGTAGTCCTCAAGGTCATCTGCTCAGATGATGATGGTAATGCAGTTGTCGTGGCTGCCGGCGGCGGGGAAGAAGATCTGAGGCGGCGAAAGACAGTCTGGAGAGCGGATCCCTGCTGTGGTGAACCCTTCCGTCGTTGGAGCAGCTGAGCTGGGGTGGAACACAGCACCGCAGGAGCAGGACAAACCACACAAGGTTTTCTTTGACACATATCTATAACAGAAGTAATTGTGTAAGGGATTGTTTGAATTTGAGGATTCTAACAATGCAGGGATAGGAAATAGACAGGAATAGGATAGGAATGCACGTGCAAAACAGAGAATTTAAAAACACAGGATTTCTGCCAATCTGGTGTTTGGTTCACAAGAATTGGAAGATCACAGGATGCAAAGAAGCATGGTGAGATTAAGTCAAACCACAAGAAAATGTACGGTTATAATGCTATTATGCTACTATCTCTTAGTCTTGTGCTTCATGAATAGGAATTTGAAAAGGAGGACAAGTGGAAATTAAAATTCCTACGGTTTTTCTTTCAAGGAGACACTAGAGGAACAAATCCTACAGTTTTCCTTTGCTCCATTCCTTTGCACCAATTCATGAAAAGTAGTACCATACGAAACTTTCCAATTCCTATGTTTTTCATTCACTTTTCCTTTCAAGCACTGGCGATTCTAGTAGGCAGGCTTGAGCAAGGAAAAGCCTACACTAGAAAAATGTTTTTGTGCTACTTCTATTACTTTGGACCCAGGCCACTGCCCTACTAGCTCAACTCCCAGGGCCATCGACAAATGCATAGCTCAAACGCGCAGAGATAAATAATGATGGCGTTCAAGAGAGTCCATCACGGATGGCTAAGTTGCCTGGTACCTCACTGCTTATCATATAGTAGGATAAAATAATCGTATTTCCCGTTACTCCGTGTGCTCAATGGACAATATATATAACATGTAGAGTAAAAAAGAGATGCAACAAGTGTACAAGCTCTTTGGCGAAGCCATGTCGATCTCAGCGTGATTGGGTTGGCCGGTGAGGATGCTCCGGCTGACTTGGCTGTCAGAGGAGGGGAAGAAGATCTTAGGCGTCTGGAGATGGAGCCCGAGGTACTGCTCCGCCGTGATGGAGGGTTTCGTCGTTGGAGCAGCTCCGGTGAGTTGTACGACGCCGTGGCTGAAGCAGGACAAGAGAGACAACGCTAACCTGAGTGGAATTCTAATAGAATCTCCAATAGATGACGTAAAATACATAACCACAAAGTGTTAGATGTAAAATACTTCAGCCGCTCATCTCTGAACTTAACTGTCGAAACTGAATTTAACTATCGAAACTGAACTTAACTGTCGAAACTGAATTTTGCTGTCGAAACTGAATTTTACTGTCGAAACTGAACGCACTAGAGGTGAGGCTACACGTCAATCGACTAACTTTTTCATCTCTGGTCAGTCGATTTTGCCGCCCCCCCCCCCCCGCCCGTAGTTCATCTTCAACGTCCACCCCCCTGAGCTGACAGCCACCACCGGCCAAACAGCCGCCCCCCCGCCGCCCATGGCCGGCGGTGCGTCGCCCCGCCCGCCCCGAAAAGACTCCCCGCCGCCGGTCCGCCGCCGCCCCGGCCATCCCTCTAGGCCCCCCCCCCGTGCCGAGCTTTTTCTCCGGCGATTCCCACGCCACCTCCCCACCACCGCCAGCGACCACCGCCCCCATCCTAAACCCTAAGATAGATAGTGGGGTACCTCTCCGGCGAGCCCCCCTCCCAGCTGCGGCTGGTTCTTCCTTAACTCCGGCGAGCCCCCCCCCCCCCCACCCCCTGAAAATTGACTGACCCAAAAGTCGATTCAGTCGACTGAAGTGTAGCTAAATCGGAGCAGCATCGCAAGCAAGAGCAAGAGCGAGAGCAGCAGCAAGAGCAAGAGCAAGAGAAGACCAGGCAGGGGACCGAGAGCAAGAGCAGAGCAGCAGCGCGAGTGAGAGCTAAAGCAGCAGCAGCTCCTACTGATGTGGACGTCGCCGCTGAGGGAGCGACGCCGTGGAGGAAGTGGCCGGCGACGCCGCCGTGGGTGGAGCCGCGCCGTGTCGACTCGGGACCGAGCGCCGACAGCACCGTGAGATCGAATCAAGAATAAAATGCGGCGATTAGTGTACAACCTCTTTGGTGGCGCCGATTAGGCCGCAGCTTCATCAAAGGAAACGGTGATGATGATGCTCTTCCGCTGGTGCAGGTGAAGACGGCAGTGTGGGAATGGAGGTGGCGCGAAAGACGAGGGGAATGTCGGGGCAGCTCCTTGGAGGTGGAGGACGGGGTGGCTGAACCGGCGGTACAACCAGATCGACAACGGATCCTCATCCGGTACGGTGGATGAGGGACGTCGAGGTGTTGCTGTGGACGATGTCGTCGGGGAAGAGGCTCCGGTTGGGTGGCGGACGGAGGAGGGTGTGGGGCTTCGCGGGTTTTCCCGGCCTCGGTGTATGAATGGGTGGGTGGATGGGATGGGAGTGGGGAACCATGGCTTAGGTACGCGCTTGTCCGAAATGTGGGGTAAGTTACGAAACTGCCCCCACCAATTTGAGGCGGTTCTTTCGGTTCAGGGGTATCACGGGCATTTCGCCTGTCGGGATTTCACAGGACGTGGGAGTTTTCGCACGCGTTGTAATTTTGGAATGGCAAGGCGCGGGTTGAGATGGAGGGAGTTGTCGGAGCACAACGAGACAAAGATTTATCTTAAATATTTCGGGGTAACAAGGCGCGGGTTGAAGAGGCAGGAGTTCCGCAGCATGATAGACAGAGACGCTAGCTTGAAATTTCGGCATAACAAGGCGCGACTTGAAATTTCGGGAGAACAAGCTTAACGTGTACCCAAAAAAAGACAATTTAGACTAGTATGATATACTATGTACAATGTGTTTAACACGCACAACACACACACACACACACACACACACACACCATTTAGACTAGTAAGGTACACGTTCATTGCACGCATGAGATTTGGCAACCAAATTATGAATAAATACCACATTATAGCATGTAAGCTTTGAGTCATATATGCATGATGTAGATGTTCGTTTAATTCTTATAGTTCATTTCATTCAAAATAATCTAGTTTTTATAAGAAAGCTAATGTATTTTAAGATTCATGGAATTGTGCGTTGTAAGGCATAAAGTAAAAACAAATCATGTAGAAAAACATTTGGGCAATCCTGATACGGAAGATTCTAGAACAAAGAAGAAGTGCTTGTGTTTTGAGGCTTGTGCATTATGCTTAAGTTCAACCATAGAGTCTTCTAGATTGTACATGTGGCAAAATCTGGTGGAATCTAGATGATATCCAATGGCCAGTAGTGCTCAAATTTGCCAGCTCTGCACCATCGGATTGGCCTCATCCAACGACCATCTTTCAAAATTAAAGTTATCCGCACACTATATGAAAAAATATAAAATATAATATATATATAGGGGTATAGATATAGATATGTGATGCGAAAGCCACCCTGTTGGGAACGTAGCAATAATTCAAAATTTTCCTACGTGTCACCAAGATCAATCTAGGAGATGCTAGCAACAAGAGAGAGGGAGTGCATCTTCATACCCTTGAAGATCGCTAAGCGGAAGCGTTACAAGAACGCGGTTGATGGAGTCGTACTCGCAGCGATTCAAATCGCGGAAGATCCGATCTAGCGCCGAACGGACGGTGCCTCCGCGTTCAACACACGTACAACCCGGGGACGTCTCCTACGCCTTGATCCAGCAAGGATGAGAGGAGAAGTTGAGGGAGAACTCCAGCAGCACGACGGCGTGGTGGCAATGGAGCTCGTGGTTCTCCGGCAGAGCTTCGCTAAGCACTACGGAGGAGGAGAGGGCTGCACCAGGCCAGGGGTTTGGCTGCCCTCCCACCCCTCCACTATATATAGGGGCAAGGGAGAGGGGGGCCGGCCCCTTTAGATCCCATCTGGTGGGAGGGGCGGCGGCCAGGGAGGGTGGCTTGCCCCCCAAGTCAAGGGGGGTGCCCCCTCCAGGGTTTCCCCAAACCCTAGGCGCATGGGCCCTAGGGGGAGTTTGGTGCCCAGCCCACTTAGGGGCTGGTTCCCTTCCACCTGCAGCCCATAAGGCCCTCCGGGGCAGGTGGACCCTCCCGGTGGACCCCCGGAACCCCTTCGGTGGCCCCGGTACAATACCGGCATACCCCCGAACACTTCCGGTGACCGTATGATGACTTCCCATATATAAATCTTTACATCCGGACCATTCCGGAACTCCTCGTGACGTCCGGGATCTCATCCGGGACTCCGAACAACCTTCGGTAACCACATAATATTTCCCATAACAACTCTAGCGTCACCGAACCTTAAGTGTGTAGGCCCTACGGGTTCGGGAACCATGCAGACATGACCGAGATACCTCTCCGGCCAATAACCAATAGCGGGATCTGGATACCCATATTGGCTCCCACATGTTCCACGATGATCTCATTGGATGAACCACGATGTCGGGGATTCAATCAATCCCGTATACAATTCCCTTTGTCTATCGGTATGTTACTTGCCCGAGATTCGATGGTCGGTATCCCAATACCTCGTTCAATCTCGTTACCGGCAAGTCACTTTACTCGTTCCGTAATGCATGATCCCGTGGCTAACTCATTAGTCACATTGAGCTCATTATGATGATGCATTACCGGGTGGGCCCAGAGATACCTCTCCGTCATACGGAGTGACAAATCCCAGTCTCGATTCGTGCCAACCCAACAGACACTTTCAGAGATACCTGTAGTGCACCTTTATAGCCACCCAGTTACGTTGTGACGTTTGGTACACCCAAAGCATTCCTACAGTATCCGGGAGTTGCACAATCTCATGGTCTAAGGAAACGATACTTGACATTAGAAAAGCTCTTAGCAAACGAACTACATGATCTTGTGCTATGCTTAGGATTGGGTCTTGTCCATCACATCATTCTCCTAATGATGTGATCCCGTTATCAATGACATCCAATGTCCATGGTCAGGAAACCATAACCATCTATTGATCAACGAGCTAGTCAACTAGAGGCTTACTAGGGACATGTTGTGGTCTATGTATTCACACATGTATTACGGTTTCCAGTTAATACAATTATAGCATGAACAATAGACAATTATCATGAAAAAGGAAATACAATAATAAACATTTTATTATTGCCTCTAGGGCATATTTCCAACACACCCATCATCTCCTATTAGAATAGTGTGTCCATGCACGGATGCAATGTGGCCAAACGATGTCTGCCATCGGTATCTCAAATTCAAACCAGTCTGACCTTGTTCAATGTGTATACATTACAACATGCTCATTTCTAAACCACACTGCGCAGGTCTCCGTTATATTCATGCATGCATGGGTTTCAAACATCATGATCTCTTATTCAAATATTTGAATTCAACTTTACATTGATTATGACCTCACCTAGTCTTTTACACCCACACATTGGTCTTCTCTTTATAATTGTACCACTAACTTTCTCTCGTGCATGCATGCACACACACTACCAGTTGGCATTATCCATCGCACACATGCAATCTTTTTCTTCAGGTCGGTCTCCCATGAAGGCACACACACACACACATCCCCCTCTCCATCATATCGGGCATTCTTTATCTCTCACATGCATGCGCAACGATCGATGTTCCTCTATGTGTGTGTGTGTGTGTGTACAGCTAGGTCTTTCATAGTTTTCCACATAAACCGATCAATCTATATATCTAGTGAGGTCTCACCCTCTTTCCCACGTCCACATCGATCAATCTATACCTCTCTATATAGGATTACATATATAGCTAATACACCCACATTAATTATATATCCAACGCCCCCCTCTCATCATCCATGCCTTCTGCTTCATCTCTCAGACGCACGCACAATGGCGCAGACAGGGGGCAGCAAGGGCCCTGCCCCCCCCCACTAACATCACTATATATCGAGGCTAATATGAATGTGATCATTAGACAATTGCTGGTAAAAATGGTTTAAGTTGATGAATTGGCCCTCCTCGTAAAGGATTAGCAATGCTTGGCCCCCTAGCTCATGGGACATTTTTCATGGCTCCGCCACTGCGCGCAACAGCGCACGTTCTCGCCCCCTCTCTCTAAATATCGATCTTGCAGTTGTGCACTCCTTCATAGTCTCCCTCCACTCGGCCCCTCGCACCATCTTCTAGCCCCCCACCGGATTTTGCCACATGTACAATCTAGCAGACTCCATGGTTGAACTTAAGCATAATGCACAAATCTCAAAACAACAGTGGTTCTCCTCTGTTCTAGAATCTTCCGTATCATAAGTGCCCAAACTTTTTTTCTAGTTGAATTGCCATTATTTGTTTTTACTTTATGCTTTACAACGCACAATTCCATGAATCATAAAATAGATTAAGCGCTTCTTTGATTCAAAGGATTCTCAAAGGAATTTTGGAGGATTCTAATCCTTAGGAATTTTTCCTATCTTGGTTGTTTGATTCGTAGGATTGTAAACCATAGGAATTTTTCCATATGATTCATTTGCACTAGATTTCATAGGAAACATCCCATCCACTCAAACCTCTTTGAAAGAATTCTGCGTTTTCTATGCACAATCAAACACTCGTACAATCCTGTAGGATTCAAGACGACACTCCACTCTAATCCCATGTTTTTCCTATTCCCGCGTTTTGGAAATCCTACGAATCAAAGAGGCCCTAGGTTTGTTATAAAAACTAATTGATTTTGAATGACATGAACTATAAGAATTAAACGAAGGTCTACATCAGGCATATATGACTCAGAGCTTACATGCTATTGTGTGGTATTTATTCATAATTTGGTTGCAAAATCTGACGCGTGCAATGCACGTGTACCTTACTAGTACTTCGAGTATGTGCAAAACACAATGGCACGCTACACAGTGTCTCTCTTACAGTTCATGAAGCCACGTGGCACATGTGGAGGCGTTGTCGCGACATCCTTGTGTGGATTGATCACAGTGACATGCTGCTGGTTCCAGAAGAATGTACTCGTCCTCCCTGAGCCACACTGGCGGTACATGCACGAAGCGAAGATGTGCACGCATGCCACGCACGCACGCACACGCGGGTACACGGGTGGACGTGATTTTGTACCAAGATCCACCCCATGTGATAATTTGACGCGTCTAAAGTCCTTCACTTCATCGATGGTCAATTAATACAGCGCATGCAAATTGAGTGGACGTGAGGGCAGAAGAAAGACATTACTACTCCACTGCGCGCATGCGAGTAGTTAAATCATGGGTTGCTAGTAGTACTTCCATTGGTCTCCTTCGTATTTTGTGCCAGTTTTTGACAGTAACATAATATTTACGCATCTGACCAGTGTAGTCTACTTGAAATTTATGTTCCACTAAACTCATCGAGAGCCATTTCGGGCCTCGAAACCAAAACCCATCAATTTATCTTTACCTTGTTCCCATCACATTCGAAAGTACTAGTGCTACAATTAAGTGCAAGCCTGCTCACACCTACTAGTACGTACCAAACCTGAACGTGTTCCCACTATGCAGGTATTAGTACTAGTGCTAGTACTTCGGTTATAAAAAGGGGAACTACCTAACCAAAAGTTACTCTACCTTTCCTCCTCATAAGTGCTTCTTCTTCATCCGTCCTTGCCATGTCCGGTGCGCAGAGCTCTAGGTCGAGAACTACTCGTAACAAGGGAGCGGCAACCAAGGCTGTGGAAAAAAAAGAGGGCTCGCCGCCACGCAGAGACCTCGAAAGATCTCTCACGGGCTGGCGATGGCTCCTAGGAGCGCCATAGCCGTGGAGGCGAACATGCCAAGCTGGCGGCGCTGGAGTCGTTATCCCTTGACGGCATGCCCGATCAGCTCAATAAGCACCTCAATAAGAAGAAGTAGTTCATCCACGGCTTGGTGGAGCTGCTGAAGGAGAGCCTCGATGACATGCCCGCTGAGCTCAATAAGCAGGGGGAGTTGACCGCCGGCTTGGTGATGCTGCTGAAGAAGAGCATTGCCTCGGAGAAGAAGGGGACCGGCAAAATCCTGCAACTTCAGGAGGACAAGGCGAAGCTCTGCCACGAGCTCGACCTGCTGAAGGAGAAGAACGCCGGCTGGAAGAAGCTGCATGAGAGTAGTAGTTCCTCGATGAAGATGCTGCAGGCCCTCATCATGGAACAGAAGGAGGAGTTGGCGAAGCTCCGCGTCGAGCACCCGGTTGCTGTCAAGGTACGTAATGTGGCCGTGGAACAGATGATGAAGGCTCGCGTCGAGAAATCCCGCATCATGGACAGAATGAAGAAGATGGCGGAGGATACGCGCAAGGAGATGGAGGTTGTGGAGGCGATGAAGAAGCAGTTATGACTCCGCGGCGAATTAGATCATTTGGGGTGATAATCTTCCTTCTTCTTTTGCTCCTGTGTTTCTTCTTTTGCTTCGGGTGTTTCGCCGCACGTGTCACGTTCTCTGCGAGGCATGAATAGAACAATGCTAACAATGAGATGACTAGCAAATTAGATCATTTTTATCGCCATATGGCACTGGGCTGCTGTGTTTCGTGCTCCTCCATCGTAGTACTACTCCAGTGGAAAACTTGAGTATACCGCACGGTTCTTTGCTCCTCCTCAGGTCGTCGGCACATTTATACAAGCAGTCAAATCACAAGGCCCCGCCTTCCGGCAGTAATGAGCCGTCAAATCACAAAGGCCCTCGCCTCTCGTGAAAAGGACCAAGCTAGACTGCCCCGCCCTCTAGCCTTTTAAAAAATGTATACATTTGTACAGTAGTAGTATCGATGGATTGCGCCATGGAGCAAAACTAACAAGATGAAATTAAAGAAAAAAGGTAGTACATATAGAGAGCGCTCGTCACCAAATTATGCATATACTATATGACACTACCCACTATGAAGGTACTAGTAACATAGACTAGTAACTAGTCTATGTTACTCTCCACTATGACCAGCCAAAGTCGAGGCGCGGATACCAACGAGGGTCGGGTTGTGTCTATACTTGGACAACTCACCCGACTGCATGCGCACCAGGCAGACGAAGCTCGTGTCGTGTTGGTGCCGTGTGCGGCCAGCACATTAACCAAAACCTCGCGCCTCCATCTTAGCCTCCACGTTTTAAAATTCCCAATATCAAGGCCAAGGAGCAACGTGAAACCTATGATAGAGCCAATCGGATGGTTGAGAACACTACAATTAGTAGCTACAGATGCGTGTGTGAGAGAGGACGAGTGCGTGCGTGCACCTCTTCTCTGAGTATAAGTGTATGTGGGTGGCATTGACCTAGGGAGCAGTGATGGTGCGTGCGAGAAGTCCCGAGAGATAGGTGTAATGCGTCTGAAAAAAAGACTAGTCTATAGCTCGCCACGAGGCTATTCCTGTCGAACGCCAAGCGTAAGATATGTATCCGACGGTGCCAGTTTTTGCACGTACACAGCAGTAGAAAAAGAACTAGTACCATGGCATATGCTACACCACGGCCGAGAAAACGTGTTGACGTTAATCCATCCGGGAATAGTGCCGCACTTCGAAACTAGAACCGTCAATAAATTTTGAGCGCGTCTGGTCACATTCCAAATTACTACTACTACCATGCTATATTTAATTGCAAACCTGTTCACACCGATCACAACCTAAACGGTTTCCCACTTAGGAGCGTATTAGTAGTACTCGGTTATAAATACTACTATGCTAAGATGACTGCACATTCCTCCTCAACTCCTCATCCACAAAAAACAATCAAGTTAATCAAGCCATGGCCAGCGTGAGTTCTGGGTCGAGAGATTTCCACCAGGGAGAGGTGAGCATGGAAGAGGAAGCACGAGAGATGTCCCGCCTCGCCGCGAAAGCAGCCGACATGTCCAGCCGCGCAGCAGTAGCAGCACAGAGGTCCCGCCGCGCCGCCGAAGCAGCACGGAGGTCCCGTCGCGCCGTCGATGTAGCAGACTGGTCCGGCCACGCCACGGAAGCAGCAGAGATGTCCCACCGCGCCGCCGAAGCAGCACGGAGGTCCCGCCGCGCCGTGGCGGCCTGGGAAAATTTCTCGCGGGTAGGCGAGGACTCTTACAGGCGCATGCATGCGATGGTCCATAGCCAGATGGATCAGATCTCCTGCTGGGCAAGGTTGCAGGACGAGGCTACCGGCGTCATCTAGCAACTAGGGGAGGGCAATGCGAAGCTCCTGGGTGAGCGCAACCTGCTAAGGGTGAAGATCGCCGGAAGGGCGAAGCAGGAGGAGGAGACCGTTGCCTTGTTGTAGAGGACGGGCGTCATCATCAAGAAACTTATGGATGAGAATGCCATGCTCTGCATCGAGCGCAATAGGCTGTTGGAGGAATCCATGGATGCTGCCAAGCAGCGTATTAAGGACATGAAGCTGATGAAAGAGATCATCGCCCGCCGCGAGAACTAGTCTCCGCGACCTGCAGCGCATAAAGAAAGTAGAGATCAGCGAGCCAGATCATTGTATGCGTATTCCTTCTTCTTTTGCCCTTGTGTATTTCGAGCGTAGCCGCATGTGGCTTTTTTAATTATCTTCCTAGTTATGTAAGACAATTATTATCCACTCTCATCGTCCTTATATATATTCATCAGTCTTGCTATAAGTCGCAGTAGATGCTATATAGGTCTGTCGGATCTTACATCAAGATCAGTGCAAAATTTTCTTTTCAGATTTTCTTTTTTCTCTCTTAGATCTCAGTCAAGTGAGACATTGCCACGCCATTAAACAGAGGCTCGGGCGCCATTAATGGAGACCTTGGGAGAGAGGTGGACGGCAGATGGAGGTCAAAGGGCTCTCCTCCCGATAAGCACGCGCAGGGGTATGATCGCACGCCTCCCGTACTCAAATAGCTACCCTGCACGGCGCCTCCTAGCTAATATAAAAAGGGGACGCGTGGCGGCACATAAATGGTAAATAGAACGCCCACGGTTTTTTATAATACTTGTGTTTCCGACTGTAACGTGATAGCACTTGTTCCAAAATGACTTTGTTGATTGTTAATGTGTGCGCCTTCGCAAATCGGACAGCAAAATTACCACAGCATGTTGGTGCCATGTCATGACACCAAGCCAAGTTTCATGATTTTCATGCGTGTTTCAGATTTACAGGAATTAAAAAACCAAGTTTCTCAATGTTTCCAGCCGAGCCATGACGCCCAGATGTTTGAATTTCATTCCCATTTCTGGCATGGAACCTATAAATTTACCCGAGGACACACATGTGATTTTTCAACCAGCTTTGGTGCACTGGAGCATGTGCTTGTATTTAAAATTTGAATTATGCACACAAAGGTGTACGTTCCCTCTCAGAACCACGAGCCTTCTTGAGAGAAGCTCCGGTTTGCAAGAAACTTATACCAAAACTTGTTCCTATTCTGCAATTTTTTTTTACCACAGCATGGTAGTACCATGACATGACACCATGCCAAGTTTCATGATTTTCAGGCGTGTTTTGGATTTACAAGAATTTTAAAACCAAGCTTCTCAATGTTCTCGGCCGAGCCACGATCCCCAGATGTTTGAATTTCATTCCCATTTCTTGCATGCGACCTAGAAATTCACCCGAGGACACACATGTGATTTTTCAATCAACTTTGGTGAACGGGAGCATGTGTTTGTAGTTCATATTTGAATTATGCACATTAAATGACCAGAAACTCAATTAATGTATAAGAAAGCCAAAAAAACCCGGAATAATTCCAAAATTTAACAGGGCACTCATATAGTTCTATGTTGCCTCTGTAAAGAAAATCTGGGGGGAGGCAGCGTATATTGTTTCGCACACAAAGGTATAAAGAAATAAAGAAATTAGCATACCTATTTAATTCTTGGGTTCTTATTATTTATGCCACTAGTTGTGTATCACTATTCAGTTTCGCCATTAGAAGTTACAACTACTCAAAAAATGCCATCGATCCGTGAGATGCCTGCTCAAAAATGCAATTAGATATCTAAAAAATGCCATCGTTAAGTTAGATGTTTGCTCAGAAATGCCATTAGACATTGTTATTTTCATGTCAAACCCGTTGACCATGTTACATGACAAAAATAAGCCAATTCTCACAATGATAAGTTAATGGTGTCCAGCACAACACACCCCTCAAATAAAACTAAGCACCCTGGAATTCTTTGACAAAACTAAGAACCCTGAAATTCTTTGACAACTATACTGCTGGCTATATGATGTTGGCCATATATATTGTACATATATAATGTGAAGAAATGAGTGGTAGTACTATACCAACTAAAAGATGAAATGTACAAAATATAACGTGAAGAAACATAACATAGTTCTGCTGGGAGCTCAGCACAACACACCCCTCAAATTAAACTAAGCACACCTGAAATTAAACTATGCAACTAATCTGGTAGACACTGCATTAGAACCACCATGAGCAACGACACTGCCACCTTACTCGGAGTCCTCGTCCACGTCCTCGACTTCGTCCTTGTCCCTCTTCCTCTTGGCCGATACTTCTTTGCTTGAACCGCACACTTGGCTCTTGCTCTTCATCCAACCCTTGTAGATATTGAAACAAAGGTAGCCATCCATTGCAGCGTAGTGGATGTGATCTATATCTAGTACATTCCACTGCCATGCATGACGATGAAACGTGTACGGAGGTTTCTCTAGTTTACCATACGAAGGATGAACCATGGCTCCTGCCAGGGTCAGCATTGAAGGCTGACCACGGGAGGGCAGCAGCCGATTCTTCTGGACGTCGAAGGGGTTGCCTACAACGAGGCCTATCCGACCCAGGACTCTTTTGTCGTTCGTAAAGTCTACAGTAACGAATTTGACTAGGCCGCCCTTGAGGAAGTTCTTAAATTCCTCGCACTCAACGTCGGCATGGCATGTGTGGTAAACCAAGCATAAGTCATGCACGCAAACCTGGATCACGGGGGGCTTCTTCTTATCTTCCTCCTTTAGATCCTTCTCTTGTCCCAGGACTGTGGTGTACTCAACATCTAGCCCAGCGACCCACTCATCATTTGAGTTTTCGAACATGCGACTGAAGCGAGCAAGGCATCCTTTCACCATCGCGGAAGAACGGGTGTAGATGACGTCGAACTCATCATCGGTGATGGTTCTAACCTTGTACTCACCGCCGATCATGGAGATTTGGGATGCCATGGATGTGGGAGGAGGGTTAGGATTAGTGGAACTGTCGTAATGTGAAAGCACGGGACGACTAGGAGCGAACTGCCGTAATGTTAAAGGACGCCCGGGGATGAGTAGGAGCAAACTGCCAGCGGTTTTTCGATTGTAAAAATGCTGAGTGGGGTGTGCGAACGGCAGGGTAGTGGCTCGCCTGCTGGATAAATGGATTCATGCACAGTGCTATGGGGGCCCAATTAGATGTCATGTCTACTCGACGCCCAATTAAATGGCTTCCGATGTCATGTCACGCGTCGGGAAAATTACAGGTGATACGAAGCTTTCCATTCTCCCATGATACGGGCTTCCGAGAGCCCTTGGATCTAAGAACGAACGGTTGCATGGCGTGATTCTAGACCTATGGGTGAATATCCTATCCTGGAGGGTTATTCTGCAAATTTTCAGCAACTTAGCATGCGACCGTTCGATCTTAGATCCAAGGGCTGCCAGCAGCCCGTATCATGGTCGCGCCGCCTACCACGACCGGCGCCTCGCTCGTGCGGTCGCGCCCTTGGAGATTTAACACAGTGCGTGATGACCCACAAGTGTAGGGGATCTATCATAGTCCTTTCGATAAGTAAGAGTGTCAAACCCAACGAGGAGCAGAAGGAAATGATAAGCGGTTTTCAGCAAGGTATTCTCTGCAAGCACTGAAATTATAGGTAACAGATAGTTTTGTGATAAGATAATTTGTAACGGGTAACAAGTAACAAAAGTAAATAAAGTGCAGAAAGGTGGTCCAATCCTTTTTGTAGCAAAGGACAAGCCAGGACAAACTCCTATATAGAGAAAAGCGCTCCCGAGGACACATGGGAATTATCGTCAAGCTAGTTTTCATCACGTTCATATGATTCGCGTTCGGTACTTTGATAATTTGATATGTGGGTGGACCGGTGCTTGGGTGCTGTCCTTACTTGGACAAGCATCCCACTTATGATTAACTCCTATTGCAAGCATCCGCAACTACAAAACAAGTATTAAGGTAAACCTAACCATAGCATGAAACATGTGGATCCAAATCAGCCCCTTACGAAGCAACGCATAAACTAGGGTTTAAGCTTCTGTCACTCTAGCAACCCATCATCTACTTATTACTTACCAATGCCTTCCTCTAGGCCCAAACAATGGTGAAGTGTCATGTAGTCGACGTTCACATAACACCACCAGAGGAGAGACAACATACATCTCATCAAAATATCGAACGAATACCAAATTCACATGCCTACTAATAGCAAGACTTCTCCCATGTCCTCAGGAACAAACGTAACTACTCACAAAGCATATTCATGTTCATAATCAGAGGGATATTAATATGCATAATGGATCTGAACATATGATCCTCCACCAAATAAACCAACTAGCATCAACTACAAGGAGTAATCAACACTACTAGCAACCTACAGGTACCAATCTCAGACTTAGAGACAAGAATTGGATACAAGAGACGAACTAGGGTTTGAGAGGAGATGGTGCTGGTGAAGATGTTGATCGAGATTGGCCCCCTCCCGATGAGAGGAGCATTGGTGATGACGATGGCGATGATTTCCCCCTCCCGGAGGGAAGTTTCCCTGGCAGAACAGCTCCGCCAGAGCCCTAGATTGGTTCCGCCAAGGTTCCGCCTCGTGGCGGCGGAGTCTCGTCCCGAAAGCTTGCTTATGATTTTTCTTCGGACGAAAGACTTCATATAGCAGAAGATGGGCAACGGAGGGCCACCAGGGGGCCCACGAGGCAGGGGGGCGCCCAGGGGGTAGGGCGCGCCCCCCACCCTCGTGCCCAGGGTGTGGGTCCCCTCTGGTATTTTCTTCGCTCAGTATTTTTTATTATTTCCAAAAATAACTTCCGTGGAGTTTCAGGACTTTTGGAGTTGTGCAGAATAGGTCTCTAATATTTGCTCCTTTTCCAGCCCAGAATTCCAGCTGCCGGCATTCTCCCTCTTATGTAAACCTTGTAAAATAAGAGAGAATAGGCATAAGTATTGTGACATAATGTGTAATAACAGCCCATAATGCAATAAATATCGATATAAAAGCATGATGCAAAATGGACGTATCAACTCCCCCAAGCTTAGACCTCGCTTGTCCTCAAGCGGAAGCCGATAACGATAAATATGTCCACATGTTTAGAGGTAGAGGTGTCGATAAAATAAAATACGGACATGAGGGCATCATGATCATTCTTATAACAGCAATATATATGGATATTGTCATATGATTTCTTATGATAAAGTAACAATCTATCCACAATGTCAAGTATGAATCAGAAACTTTACTGAGAACTAACAAACTATAATCTCAGTCATTGAAGCAATTGCAATTTATCATAACATCAGAAAGAGTCTATGTAGGAGCTTTTCAGCAAGTTCACATACTCAACTATCATTTAGTCTTTCACAATTTCTAACACTCACGCAATACTTGTGGTTACGGAGTTTTAATCGGACACAGAGGAAGATAGGGGCTTATAATTTCGCCTCCCAACCTTTTACCTCAAGGGTAATGTCAACAATAATAGTTCATGCTAACTCACATCCAATTAGATATATATATCAGGATCTTTCCAACACACTGTGCTTGCCAAAGGATAAAATGTAAAAAGGCAAGGTGAAGATCACCATGACTCTTGCATAAGGTAGAAGATAAAAGTAAAAGATAGGCCCTTCGCAGAGGGAAGCAGAGGTTGTCATGCGCTTTCAGGGTTGGATGCACAAATCTTAATGCGAAAGAACGTCACTTTATATTGCCACTTGTGATATGGACCTTTATTATGCAGTCCGTCGCTTTTATTTCTTCCACATCACAAGATTGTATAAAACTTATTTTCTCCCACACTAATAAGACATACATATTTAGAGAGCAATTTTTATTGCTTGCACCGATGACAACTTACTTGAAGGATCTTACTCAATCCATAGGTAGATATGGTGGACTCTCATGGCAAAACTTGGTTTAAGGATATTTGGAAGCACAAGTAGTATCTCTACTTGGTGCAAAGAATTTGGCTAGCATGAGGGGGAAAGGCAAGCTCAACATGTTGGATGATCCATGACAATATACTTTATCTCAGATATAAGAAAACATAACCCATTACATTGTCTTCCTTGTCCAACATCAACTCTTTAGCATGTCATATTTTAATGAGTGCTCACAATCATAAAAGATGTCCAAGATAGTATATTTGTATGTGAAACCTCTTTTCCTTTATTACTTCCTATTAATTGCAACGATGACCAAAACTATGTTTGTCAACTCTCAACAACTTTTAATCATCATACTCTTTCTATGTGAAGTCATTACTCTCCATAAGATCAATATGATCTCTTTGTTTCTTTTTATTCTTTTCTCTTTTCTTTTATTCCCTCAAGATCATGGCAAAATAATCAAGCCCTTGACTCAACACTAATCTTTATTATATATAGCTCACGAACTCGATTACATAGAGGGATCATAAAGCAAAACTCACGACTAGGTCATACTAAAACTTTATTCTACTAGATCAAGATATTACTAAAAGGATCGAACTAAGAAAAAGGTAAAGATAGGAGTGTGATGGTGATACGATACCGGGGCACCTCCCCCAAGCTTGGCAGTTGCCAGGGGGAGTGCCCATACCCATGTGATTATATCTCTTTCTTCGGAGGTGGCGATGATGGAGTTGTTGATGATGTAAATTGTGCTTTCAGCTTCTTCATGTTGTAATTGAGAAGAGCAATTTCCTCCTTTAAATCATCGACCTCCGACTCCAGCTTCAAGATCTTGTCACATAAATCTCCTTTGCTTTTCTGCCGAAAACGAGAAGGAATGGATCGATTGTTAGATAGTTTAGCCCTCTTAGAAAGACTAGACTTCTTGAACTTCACGTGCATATCCCCAGGTTGAGGTAGAGGGACATCCTCCTCCTCCGAACTTGAATCATTGATCCTCATCAAATGAGCATCCTCCTCCACATTCGTAGTTCGACCACAAGGAGATAGATCCCCATAAGTCTTTGGGTCAGCAATGAGGTGTGAGACATAGCTCTCTCCGTCAAAATCCTGAGATGACATCTTGCTCCAAATCTGCTACAGAAACAGCTCGAAACAAAAACAGAGGATATTCGCATGATACGGGAGTCAAAACCTTCAGGAGATTATATAATGAATTTTTACCGACCAAAAGAAGTATCGTGCAAGAAAACGGAGTCCGGAGAGCGCACGAGGTGTCCACGAGGCAGGGGGGCGCCCTCCACCCTCGTGGAGGCCTCGTGTCCTTCCTGGACTGCTTCTTATTTTCCTATTTTTCTAAATATTCCAAAATGGAGAAAAATAGCCATTAGAACTGTTTTGGAGTCGGTTTACTTACCGTACCACATACCTATTCCGTTTCGGAGTCTGAAACGTTCTGGAAAGTGTCCCTTATGTATTCCTCCGGGGTTACGGTTTCAATAACATTGGTTTCAACATTTATAGGATTACCTGAGATATAATGTTTGATTCTTTGACCGTTCACCACCTTCGGATTTGTGCCTTCGAAGTTGTTAATTTTTATGGCACCGGAACGATAGACCTCCTCGATAACGTAAGGACCTTCCCATTTAGAGAGAAGTTTTCCTCCAAAAAATCTTAAACGAGAGTTGCATAGCAATACATAATCACCTACATTAAACTCACGCTTTTGTATACTTTTGTCATGCCATCTTTTAACTTTTTCTTTAAACAATTTAGCATTCTCATAGGCTTGGGTTCTCCATTCATCAAGTGAGCAAATGTCAAATAGCCTCTTCTCACCGGCAAGTTTGAAATCATAATTGAGCTCTTTAATAGCCCAATATGCCTTATGTTCTAGTTCGAGAGGTAAATGACATGCTTTTCCATAAACCATTTTATACGGAGACATACCCATAGGATTTTTATATGCAGTTCTATAGGCCCATAATGCATCATCAAGTTTCTTGGACCAATTCTTTCTAGATCTATTAACAGTCTTTTGCAAAATTAATTTGAGCTCTCTATTACTCAATTCTACTTGACCACTAGACTGTGGGTGATAAGGAGATGCAATTCTATGATTAACATCATACTTAGCAAGCATTTTACGAAAAGCACCATGAATAAAATGTGAACCACCATCAGTCATTAAATATCTAGGGACTCCAAACCTCGGAAAAATAACTTCTTTAAGCATCTTAATAGAGGTGTTATGATCAGCACTACTAGTTGGAATAGCTTCTACCCACTTAGTAACGTAATCAACAGCAACTAAAATATGTGTATACCATTAGAGGCAGGAAACGGTCCCATATAATCAAAGCCCCAAACATCAAATGGTTCAATAACAAGTGAATAATTCATAGGCATTTCTTGACGTCTACTAATATTACCAATTCTTTGACATTCATCACAAGATAAGACAAACTTACGGGCATCCTTGAAGAGAGTAGGCCAATAAAAACCGGATTGCAATACCTTATGTGCAGTTCTATCTCCAGCGTGGTGTCCTCCATAAGCCTCGGAGTGACACTTGCGTAGGATCTGTTCCTGTTCATGCTCAGGTACACAACGTCTAATAACACCATCTACTCCTTCTTTATAAAGATGTGGGTCATCCCAGAAGTAATGTCTTAAATCATAGAAAAACTTTTTCTTTTGCTGGTATGTGAAACTAGGTGGTATAAATTTAGCAACAATGTAATTAGCATAATCAGCATACCATGGAGCAGTACGAGAAGCATTTATGACATTTAATTGTTCATCAGGAAAGCTATCATCAATAGGTAGTGGGTCATCAAGAACATTCTCTAACCTAGACAAGTTGTCTGCAACGGGGTTCTCAGCTCCCTTTCTATCAATAATATGCAAATCAAATTCTTGTAGCAAGAGAACCCATCTAATAAGTCTAGGTTTAGCATCTTTCTTTTCCATAAGATATTTAATAGCAGCATGATCAGTGTGAATAGTTACTTTAGAATCAACAATATAAGGTCTGAACTTATCACAAGCAAATACAACTGCTAAGAATTCTTTTTCAGTAGTAGCATAATTTCTCTGGGCACTGTCTAGAGTTTTACTAGCATATTGAATAACATTTAATTTCTTATCAACTCTTTGCCCTAGAACATCACCAATAGCATAATCACTAGCATCACACATGATTTCAAAGGGTAAATTCCAAGCAGGTGGCTGAACAATAGGTGCAGAGATTAATGCTTTCTTAAGTATTTCAAATGCTTCTACACAATCATCATCAAAGACAAATGGTATATCTTTTTGTAATAGATTAGTCAGAGGCCGAGAAATTTTTGAGAAGTCCTTAATGAACCTCCTATAAAAATCGGCATGACCAAGGAAACTTCTTATACCTTTGATGTCCTTGGGACACGGCATCTTTTCAATAGCATCAACTTTAGCTTTATCAACTTCAATACCTCTTTCAGAAATTTTATGCCCCAAGACAATGCCTTCATTAACCATAAAGTGGCACTTCTCCCAATTCAAGACAAGATTAGTTTATTCACATCTCTGCAAAACTCGATCAAGGTTGCTCAAGCAATCATCAAAAGAGGATCCATAAACGGAGAAATCGTCCATGAAAACCTCACAAATCTTTTCACAAAATCAGAGAATATAGCCATCATGCATCTTTGAAAGGTAGCAGGTGCATTACATAAACCAAAAGGCATACGTCTATAAGCAAAAGTACCGAAAGGGCAAGTAAAAGTGGTCTTTGCTTGATCATCAGCTGACACAGGTATTTGAGAGAAACCAGAATAACCATCTAGAAAGCAAAAATGTGTATGTTTGGATAATCTTTCTAGCATTTGATCAATAAAAGGTAAGGGGTAATGATCTTTTTAGTAGCTTTATTTAATTTGCGGAAATCAATTACCATTCTATAACCTGTAATAATTCTTTGCGGAATCAATTCATCTTTATCATTAGGAACGACACTAATACCTCCCTTCTTAGGGACACAATGGACAGGACTTACCCACTGACTATCAGCAACGGGATAAATTATACCTGCCTCGAGGAGCTTCAGTATTTCCTTTCTTACCACTTCTTTCATCTTAGGATTCAGCCGTCGTTGGTGATCAATAACTGGTTTGGCATCTTTCTCCAAATTTATTTTGTGTTCGCATAGAGTGGGACTAATGCCCTTAAGATCATCAAGAGTATATCCAATAGCAGCACGGTGCTTCTTCAGAGTTTTCAATAATTTCTCTTCCTCATGCTTTGAAAGGTTAGCACTAATAATAACATGATATATCTTCTTTTCATCAAGATAAGCATATTTAAGAGTATCAGGTAACGGTTTAAGCTCAAACACGGGATCACCCTTTGGCGGAGGAGGATCCCCTAGGATTTCAACAGGCAAGTTGTGTTTCAGAATAGGTCCCTGTTTAAAGAACACTTCATCTATTTCCCTTCTTTCATTCATAAACATATCATTTTCATGGTCTAGCAAATATTGTTCTAAAGGATCACTAGGAGGCATGGCAATAGAAGCAAGACCAATAATTTCATCTTTACTAGGCAATTCCTCTTCACGGTGTTGTCTACGAAATTTAGAGAAATTAAACACATGAGACATATCACCCAAACCAATAGTAACAACGTCCTTTTCGCAGTCTATCTTAGCATTAACAGTGTACAAGAAGGGTCTACCAAATATAATGGGACAAAAGCTATCTTGTGGGGAACCAAGAACAAGAAAATCAGCAGGATAGTTAGTTTTCCCACACAAGACCTCAACATCTCTAACAATCCCAATCGGTGATATAGTATCTCTATTGGCAAGTTTAATGGTGACATCGATTTCTTCTAACTCAGCGGGTGCAATATCATGCATAATTTCTTTGTATAAGTCAATATGTATTGCACTAGCACAGCACCCATATTACACAAGCCATGATAACAATGATCTCCTATTTTAACAGAAATAACAGGCATACCTACCACAGGTCTATGATTATTTTTAGCACTAGGTTTAGCAATTCTAGCAGTCTCATCACAGAAATAAATAACATGCCCATCAATATTATCAGCCAAGAGATCTTTAACCATAGCAATATTAGGTTCAACTTTAACTTGCTCAGGAGGGGTATAAGTTCTAATATTACTTTTACGAACCACAGTTGAAGCTTTAGCATGATCCTTTATCCTAACAGGGAAAGGTGGTTTCTCAACATAAGCAGTAGGAACAATAGGATCATTATAAGTAATAGTCTTTTCTTCAACTTTAATAGGTTCAACTACTTTTACTTCTATGGGAGGATGATATTTAAACCACTTCTCCTTAGGGAGATCAACGTGAGCAGCAAAAGATTCACAAAAAGAAGCTACTATCTCAGAGTCAAGTCCATATTTAGTGCTAAATTTACGGAAAACATCGGTATCCATAAAAGATTTAACACAATCAAACTTAGGTGTTATACCTGACTCTTTACCTTCGTCGAGATCCCAATCTTCAGAGTTGCGTTTAATTCTTTCCAATAAATCCCATTTGAATTCAATAGTCTTCATCATAAAAGAACCAGTACAAGAAGTATCGAGCATGGTGTAATTGTTGTCAGAAAGCCGAGCATAAAATTTTTGAATAATCATTTCTCTTGAGAGCTCATGATTGGGGCATGAATATAACATTGACTTAAGCCTCCGCCAAGCTTGAGCGATGATTTCTCCTTTGCGAGGCCAAAAATTATATATGTAATTACGATCACGATGAACAAGATGCATAGGATAAAACTTCTGATGAAATTCCAATTTCAATCGTCTGTAGTTCCATGATCCCGTATCGTCACATAGCCTATACCATGTCAATGCATCTCCCTTCAAAGATAAAGGGAAGACCTTCTTCTTGATAACATCATCAGGCATACCTGCAAGCTTAAATAATCCACAAACTTCATCCACATAGATTAGGTGCTCATCAGGATGTAATGTTCCGTCTCCTGCAAAAGGATTAGCTAGCAGTTTTTCTATCATACCCGAAGGAATTTCAAAGTAAACATTTTCATTTTCAGTAGGTTCAGTAGGTTGAGGAGCAACTCTTTGCTCTACTATTCGAGGTGAAGATACCCCGAACAAGCCCCTCAAAGGATTACTTTCCATAGTAAAAAAGTGACAGTAAATTTCAGCACACTATATAAATTTTTCCTTACCAAATTCCACCTACCAAAGGCGCTTCACTCCCCGGCAACGGCGCGAGAAAAGAGTCTTGATGACCCACAAGTGTAGGGGATCTATCGTAGTCCTTTCGATAAGTAAGAGTGTCGAACCCAACGGGGAGCAGAAGGAAATGATGAGCGGTTTTCAGCAAGATATTCTCTGCAAGCACTGAAATTATAGGTAACAGATAGTTTTGTGATAAGATAATTTGTAACGGGTAACAAGTAACAAAAGTAAATAAAGTGCAGCAAGGTGGCCCGATCCTTTTTGTAGCAAAGAACAAGCCTGGACAAACTCTTATATAGAGAAAAGCGCTCCCGAGGACACATGGGAATTATCGTCAAGCTAGTTTTCATCACGTTCATATGATTCGCGTTCGGTACTTTGATAATTTGATATGTGGGTGGACCGGTGCTTGGGTGCTGTCCTTACTTGGACAAGCATCCCACTTATGATTAACTCCTATTGCAAGCATACGCAACTACAAAAGAAGTATTAAGGTAAACCTAACCATAGCATGAAACATATGGATCCAAATCAGCCCCTTACGAAGCAACGCATAAACTAGGGTTTAAGCTTCTGTCACTCTAGCAACCCATCATCTACTTATTACTTCCCAATGCCTTCCTCTAGGCCCAAACAATGGTGAAGTGTCATGTAGTCGACGTTCACATAACACCACTAGAGGAGAGACAACATACATCTCATCAAAATATCGAACGAATACCAAATTCACATGACTACTAATAGCAAGACTTCTCCCATGTCCTCAGGAACAAACGTAACTACTCACAAAGCATATTCATGTTCATAATCAGAGGGATATTAATATGCATAATGGATCTGAACATATGATCTTCCACCAAATAAACCAACTAGCATCAACTACAAGGAGTAATCAACACTACTAGCAACCTACAGGTACCAATCTCAGACTTAGAGACAAGAATTGGATACAAGAGATGAACTAAGGTTTGAGAGGAGATGGTGCTGGTGAAGATGTTGATGGAGATTGGCCCCATCCCGATGAGAGGAGCGTTGGTGATGACGATGGCGATGATTTCCCCCTCCCGGAGGGAAGTTTCCCTGGCAGAACAGCTCCGCCAGAGCCCTAGATTGGTTCTGCCAAGGTTCCGCCTCGTGGCGGCGGAGTCTCGTCCCGAAAGCTTGATTATGATTTTTCTTCGGACGAAAGACTTCATATAGCAGAAGATGGGCACCGGAGGGCCACCAGGGGGCCCACGAGGCAGGGGCGCGCCCAGGGGGGTAGGGCGCGCCCCCACCCTCATGCCCAGGGTGTAGGTCCCCTCTGGTATTTTCTTCGCTCAGTATTTTTTATTATTTCCAAAAATAACTTCCGTGGAGTTTCAGGACTTTTGGAGTTGCGCAGAATAGGTCTCTAATATTTGCTCCTTTTCCAGCCCAGAATTCCAGCTGTCGGCATTCTCCCTCCTTATGTAAACCTTGCAAAATAAGAGAGAATAGGCATAAGTATTGTGACATAATGTGTAATAACAGCCCATAATGCAATAAATATTGATATAAAAGCATGATGCAAAATGGACGTATCAGTGCGTTAGGCTATCTGATGTTCGCATGTCATACATAGTCATCACTTAGTCACTCGTACTACAACAAGGTTAGCTATAAGGTTGGCTATAAGAGTATTTTTTGTACTTCTCTCTATCTCTTTCTTCGTAGTATTTATTGCATTTGCCAAGGAGTGACCTCTTTCAATGAAATGGTGCTTAGATGAGGTGCTAAGGGCATTAAATGGCTTAACAATCAAGTCCCCAATGCATAGGTGCTTAGTTTTTTGTTGCTAAGTTTGCTTAGTTTAATTAACTATAGACTCAAAATTGTATTTTCACCTAGGTACACGCGCTTAGCACCGTTTCTTCCTTGGGTCACCAAACTAGCCTCTCTCTTCTTAATTAACTTGCCACATCAGACTTTATGCCAATGTGGCAAGCTTAGCACCTGTAGGAGCAAGTAAGTACTCCATCCATTCCAAAATAGATGACTCAACTTTGTACTAACTTAACTTTAAGTTAGTACAAAGTTGGGTCATCTATTTTGGAACGGAGGGAGTACAAAAGTGGGCTATAAGCCCGCTTTACATGGCATTTTTGCATATGTGGAGGAAAGAGGCAAGGAAAAAGTGGAGGAGTCGGCTCTCATGCAAGAGCCAGCCTCTACATGGTGGAGCATTGGGAGAGGTACCTGTATGGAGGTGGTCAGGAATCGGGAGACTCACGCCACTCGTAGCGCCGCAGTTAAAATGATAATGGCAAGTCAAATCACGGGGCCCCACCTGTCCAGCAGTAACTCGCTGTGAAATCACACAGCCCTACATTTGCAGCAGCCTACTCCCTCATCTTCTCGCATCTTTGTCGAACCGACTAGCCGGAACTACCCCGCCTACCGCGCAGGAAAAGCCCCACCCTCGACTTTTAAATAGTACAGTATACTAATTTTGTATCCATGGATTGCACCATGGAGCAAAGCCTTAAGAAAACAGCGGTACACATGTACGGAGTATACAGCACGCCCGTCGCGTTCGCGTCGCACCCCAGACGGTCGGTCGGTCGGGCACGTCGCTCTCCGAATGGAACGCGCGTCATATTGCGTTTGCACACACATGTGGGACCGCAATTGAGAATCGACCATAGGCACACTCCTCGGCCCCGCAAGTCGGGTGAGTTAATAGAAGAGAGAGACGAGCGATAGTACTAGTAGAGAAGTGTTGTAGGAGTACATACGTTGGTACCTGGACGATCCCTGCAAGACACGGAAGATCAGTTCGTCCATGCATGTGACCAGACTCCAGCAGACACGCCTGGATTGGCTATCGTCTACATATCGTGCAGGCTGTGTTGTACATGGCAGTAGTTCTGGTGAGGAATCTAAAAAAAGGTTTCTTGTCATCTCGCAAAATTAGGTGTCATGTGCTTCGGATCACTGCGAGGGTTAAACAGCGACAACTGAGTTGGGCTAGTCATTGGGGGCACATGCACGAAGACTACTCGGCTGCCATCTAGGTCAAGCTGGCTATGTTAATTAGGACATCTATCGACGGACCCCTTTTCTACGAGTTTATCTTTAATTTGAGCTTTGATCCTCGTCTAGTTTGTCCGTCGGGATTCATCTTTTCTCCTTTGGGCAATGAGGTTATGATTTCTTGTCATGTGGCATTTTTTCGTCTTATATGTTATAATCCGGTGCTTCAGATCAAAATGACGACAACTGCGCCTCCGGGGCACGTGCATGAAGACTTCTCGACAGTCATTGCCGAGGTCAAGCTGGCTCCGGCTGGTAGACAAAAGAAAACTAGTACTCCACTATATAGGCAGGAGCCTCCGCGCTTGCTTGCTAGTGTTGCTCTCTTCACACTATCTCGTCCTCTCCAGATCTAAACACGACAGCGGTGGCCACTCTCTCTCTCTCTGCTCACCGCTGGTCACCGATCCAGCCGGATCCTCTCCGCCGGGGAAAGTGAGAAGGTGCAACATTCACGCGGTCGTCCTCGGCGACGGCTCTAACCCACTGTCAGTGCGTCCCGATCAGCGTGCCTTGCCGTTCTCTCCCAAGCATCGCTAGCGAGGGAGGGCCTCCCGCCCCATCTTCCTCGCCGCCGTAGTGTGGGCAGATCCGGCCTCCCGCCGCCCACCTAGCGACATCTCGGCGACCCTCGGGTATAACTTCCTTCAAAACCGGCCTTGCTCTACTTCCCGAGCTCCTGACGTTGCTGCATTTGTATCTTTTACTATTTCTCAGGCCCCCTCGTAGATAGGATCGATCGTCTGTTCGAAAACCACCTAATTTTTTACTGTTAAGAGGTAAAACTAGTTCATGCTCTCGAATCTAGTACTACTTGGTTCAAACAAGGAAGAAGGGGGGTGGGGGTGGGGGAAGATTTGTTACCTAAATCTAGGACTTGGTCGAAAGAGGAAATAATGGGGGCGAAAAGTAGCAGAGACTGGCTATCCAACTGGTCTCTAGGTCTAATAGGGAAATAAAGGGAACGCAGTACAAACTCAATATAAACCCGATCTATTGGTTGAAAAAGGAAAGAAAGTGGGGACTGGGGGACAAGTCAACAGAGTAAGTCCAGCACTAGATTTGCTAGCCTCACACAGTATAAGGTGGCTATATACCGAACAAAAATGGGACCAACCCAGATATCCTCTTCTGATGTTTGTTGCCCCGAGCCGCTCTTATGTAATGCCACTGGTAAAATGTAGCAGTCGCACTGTTAAAAGTAAGGACACGTTAAACCAATGTTGTTTTCAATGTAATGCCTCCAGTAATATGAATCAATGGCACTTTTTTTCATGTCCTGCTAAATTTCCCATTAAGATAAGTTGCTTCTTTTCATTAGAGATTCAATTGTCCTGGTCCGCCTACTCTCCCGTGCCCAAATACCGACTCTGTAGCAGCTGTTAATGTAATGTTGCTGGTAAAATGAAGCAATGGCACCATTAAAGTAATGTCATATTTAACGGTTGTCATAGTTAATCCTAATGCCCACACTAATATCTAGCAATGCTGCTAGAAATTGCTACTGTCCTTGTACGATTGCCATTCAGATAAGGAACATGCTTTTTTCATTTGATGCATGTTTCATCACTTGTTAGTCACCCTCCTTTCCACCTTTTTTGTGCAAACAGAGATATACATTTCACGCTTGATCTTAGTTGAACTGCACAAATGATATCCAAATTATAGTTGAACATTCCAGGAGCTTCACGACCAACCTTGATGTTGCTCAATTTTATTGCAACTAATGAAGAAGAAGCTCTGTGGGTTTCGTTTTCTGATGGAAATGGAACCGGGGCTGGAGCCCTTTTCTTAAAAAAAAAGAAGCTGCTAGCTCATGGGACATTGCTTCATTTTAGGTGAACTGCACCAAAAGGTCCCATGAATTGAATCATCCATGTTGGTGACTGGTGTCATCCCTTCTACGATGGCGTTGACTGCAGATATGGTTCCCATCACGAGGTATGTTCCTTTTTGGTCTGACCGTTTGCCAAAGATCCTGCATGTTGATCCTGCTCTTGTGCTACTGTTTTGGCACTGCCATGATAAAGCAGTAATGTTATTATTTTGCACCTTAATCTAGTGGCACTATTAATTTGAGGCAATGTTTTGGCACCGCTAGTGCCACTGTTTTTTATATATATATATCGAAAGAGGGGGTTCCCTCCGATTTCATTAAAGAAACCCAACCATAGAGAACCATTATCCGACAACATCTCAGTGTAAACGGGCAGTTATGCAACTACTACTAGAACGGACTGAGTACTAGCAGGAGACAAGTTCGCCACATAAGCTAGGCAGGTAGGGGGACGCAGCACCAGCTCAACCAAGTTTGGATTACAACCCAAATGCTACCACAGAAACATCAGGGGGGGATAGGGACTGAAAGAGCCAACTTCAGCATCCCAGTCTAAGCACCCCCGGCCTTCATCCTTGCGACGCACGGTACACCTTGTTTGCCACCTGCTCGACCCTAGTGTCACTGATAAAATGAAGTAATAATACAGTTAAAATAGAGCGAGTGTCCTCTCTATCATTTCATTTCCAATGTAGATAAAGAAAGTGCTTCTCTTTGTTAATGTATGTTTCATCAAGTAGTCCCATTGTTAATGTTTAAGCGTTTCTGCAAACTGGGGTGCTTAATTTTAGTTTATCTGCACAAAAATAGAGATTTGAATGTCTCAAGGCCCCTCCTTGTACCACCGTTGTACACTGATGTTCATCACTGGCAGAAGGTGTATCTAGGAGACTTGGGACGATTTCCAGTATGAGGCGTGGCATACCGTATGAGGCGTCACAGGGCCCATCTCGCCCTCGCAGCATGGCATGCTATGATACTATCGCAATATATTCTTCTATTTATTTTGCATGTTTCATCAACTAGTGCCACTATAATGTAATCACGCTTTTTCGTTATCTGTGCAAACAGGGTTATTCAGCTGCATTTTGGTGGAACTGCACAAATGTACGGATGGAACCGGCATATATGCAGAGTGCGAGGTGTGCCAAGTAAAAATTACCGACACCAACCATGCTCCATGCATGCATTGGCATCCACCACCACCAGTGGGATGTGTGGCGCTCTCTGTGGACGGATCTTTCTCGGCAGCAAATCCTCTAACCAAATACTAGTAGCTTATATTGGCAGTTTTCTAGGGAGTACTCTTTTCTGAAAGAAGCACCAATCTATTTTTCTTTATTTGTACACAGTGTCACAACTTTGACCCAAAGGTCCAGAGCTATTTAAGGGTGATTGGCATAGTACTTGGAGACTGATTGTAAGCATGATTTTCATTAGCTGTCACACTGATTGTAAGCATGAGCGGGTGGAAGATTAGGTTAGTGTGAAGCTTACCTTAAACCCTACCGCCGCCGTTGAAATGAGGCGAGCGTCGAGGGAACCGTGGAGAACAGCGGGGAAGCGACGTCGTGCCATCCGGCCTCCTCTTGTGGTGGGAGAATGAATATTCCTATGGCTCCGGCTGGCTGTGCACCCTCACGAACGGCACACCGTACTCGATCGATTCGTTATCCTCTGGGTGCTCGACCTTTGACCTGTACGCCCACCACCTCCTCCTGACTTTTGCCTCGGGCGAATCTGTCTGCTCCATCGCCCAGAGGAGATAATCGATGAACTTGAAGGACTGCGGCATGACTGCCGCCGAGGAGTACATGTACATCGCCGCCCTCGTCGTCGTCGTCTCGCTCTTTCGCATACATTGCCACATGGCCCTCACCGTCCTTGAAATCTCCCACTCATTGTCAAACCAAGTAAGCATCTCTTTCAACCTGGCTAACTTTGACTGGTCACCGCCAGTGATCTGCCTGATTCGCTGCTGCATCCTCTCCATAAATGTCCTTCTGAGTGGTCCGGTGCTAGCTTTGGAAGATGGGAGGAGAGACGGTGGTCTTGCAATAGAGAAGAGGGAGAGGCGAGACGGTGGTTTTGGAATGGAGATGATGGAGAGGAGAGGAGGTGGTTTTGCAATGGAGAAGAGGGAGGGCGACACGGTGGTTTTGGAATGGAGATGATGGAGAGGAGAGGAGGTGGTTTTGCAATGGAGAAGAGGGAGAGGCGAGACGGTGGTTTTTGAATGGAGATGATGGAGAGGAGAGGAGGTGGTTTTGCAATGGAGAAGAGGGAGAGGAGCGTGCGGCAGCGATTTAGGATTGGACGAGAGGGTCAGCTCGCTGTGATTGGATCAAAATCAAAATCAATTTACCCTTCAATTAAGAAAGCGACCCACATTAACTAGTTTCCCTTTTATTCTGGGTCATAATTGACCATGATTTTCGCAAATAAAATATATGTTATACGTTGCAAAAATAATATAATTTGAAAGTACATTCAGATATGAACCAAACGATACAATTTTGGTGACATGCATTCACATTTTGCTTGTCAAATACAGTACGTGGTCAAACTTTGACCCAAAATACGCAAAACAAAAAAAATACTTCCAAGACCAGCACCGCTCTTCCGCTCTTCTCCTCTTAATAAACCACCGCCGCTCCTCTCCTGTTCCAATCTAAATCCAGCGCTGCTCCTCTCCTCTTCCATTTCAAAACCACCACTCCTCCTCTCTTGTTCCAATCCAAAACCAGCGTTGCTCCTCTCCCGTTCTAATCTAAAACCAGCACTGCTCCTCCCCTCTTCCATTCAAAAACCACCGCCGGCGAGTGAAGGTGCTGTGGAGAAGTAGATCGATGGAGGAGTACAACCGATACGTGAGGATCGCAGACGGCGACCCTGTGAAGCTAGCTAGGATGTTGGAGATACAGTCTTGGTTTGACAACAAGGACCAACTAGCGGCGACGGTGACATCCATGGCCAAATATCTGCAACAGAGCGAAAAGGTGGCGATACTCCCTGAGGGAGTCACGCGGGAGTACATAGAGCTGCTCCTCTGGGCCATGGAGAAAACAGATTCACCGAATTCGGTCATGAGGGAGCGGTGGTGGGAGTATCGATCCCAGATGGAGCATCCACCAGAGATTGAAGGATCGAGCATCTACAGGGTGCCGTTTGTGAGGGTGTCGTGCCAGAGCGAGCCGGTGGAGTCTTCGTCGACCGAACCCAACTGCAAGAGAAGAAAAACAGTTGCCCGACGATGCTTCCCCGCCATCCTCGCCCTCGCCGTTCACATCGTCTCACGGGGCGGCTGTCTGCCGCCGAGGAATAGGAGGGACTGCCCCCCCCAGCCCAATAGTCGGGCAGGTTGTGAATTGTCAGGAGGAGCTTAGGGTTGTCAGTATTTGCAGGTTGTGAATTGTGTTTTGTGTTGTGTATTTTGAGAGTACTTTCAGATATGAATGTCTTTTGAATTTCAGATTTGCAGTATTGAGCGTATGAAGTATTTTATGAATTCTAGAGATCTATATTTAGCACTTAAAAAATGTAGTTTCATTGGAGTATAAAAGTGCAGACAATGTGATTCTCAGAGAAGAAACTGCAAGTTTCAGTTTCAGATAAGAAACTCCAAGTTCAGTTTCAGATAAGAAACTGCAACTTTCAGAGGCAGAGCATTTATATTAACACGACCTTTTCAAATAGTGTTAACATCATGTTGGAAGTTTTATTCATGGTCGAAACTGGAACTACTAGCCAGTTAACATCATGTTGATCAACATTCATGCATAGCACATCTTCATATGATGCACAGTCAAAAAGATATGCTATTTTCAAATTGCCCACACAATGTCGAGTGTGCAAAAAACAGAGAAAACGAGGGACGAAGTTTTGGCAAGTGTTGGACGTGGTGTGTGTAGATGACAATTGGGACCCACATGTCAATAAAGGCAGAGGCAAAAAAATTGGAGATATTTTCTCTGCACAGGTGGAATCGAACCCGGGCGGAACAGCTGTCGGGTAGTGTCACTCGGCCACTAGGCTAGTTCAGTTGTTTCGTTACTAATAAGGCACTTCCTCAGGTGGTCGGATCTCCTCCTGCGCCTTTGTGCGCTCGCCGCGACGCCGCCGTCTGCCATTGTGAAAATGCTGAACAAACGAGAGGAATCTGGAGAGGACTGTACGTGGAGAGGCGGACAGTCGGGACCCACCAGGTCTATGGCCGTACGCAAGCAAGTGCCTCATCGAAAAAATACTTCCTCCTAATGCTATACTGACGTTGGGGCCCATGGGTTTGTCAAAATAGTTACATTTTTTAGGTGCTTCAACGTAGTTACCATAGGAGATAAATTCACAACAAAGCCGGGGAGCTGGCAGGTATCACTGGGGCAGCAAGTATCAGCTGGGTTTTGGGCTGCCCCGTCTAGGCTTTCTTTTTTAACATGCGCAGCCCACGACCTTGGATGGGAGGTCCATAGGCCTGTTTGTATTTTCTTGAGGGTCGTCATGTATCGACCGGCCTATGGACCTCCCATCCGAGGTTTTATTTTTCCTGAAACATCGGCAACCCAATTTATGTATATTTTTTTTGAAGAAAATGCAGAGGTCTATTCCATTTTTCTATATCAGAATAGGAACGCCTGGTCCAACTTATGTTTCCCTTCTAACTATATTATATATATTTAAATTATTTTATATGTTATTATATATTATTGTTATTGTCGTCATATATTTAACAGATACTTACATATGTAAGAAAACAATATCCCACATCTTATTAACTTATAAAAATAATTTCTTAACAATAAAATCCTGGATTTTTTTGGCAACGAAAATCCTGGTGATTGTATACAAAAGCTTGGTAAGATTTAAGGACCAATGTAATAATAAATCACTTATTATTTAAATATATATATATATAACAAAATGCTCAGCCCCTGTTTATTTTTTGATAACATTGTTGCGCCCACCCCAACATTATAATTAGAATCAGCCCAGCAAAATGGTGTATTTCGAGAAAATGCAAATGGCGTGTAGTTTTTTAGGAAAAACATAAATGGGCCGCATGGACGCTACATTATGTGTTCACCCAGCCCAGCTAATGGACTGTAATTCAAAAAAAAGATCAAATTGACTGTAAATCCTACCCCGTAAAAAAAGACTGTAAATTCTGAAAAAATTACGTGCCACATTTTTGGAGGCTGAAATGTGGGCCAATAGGTCGAAGCCAACGCAAGTCATTGTCAACTTAGTCAACAAATGATTCTGACATCGTTAGCCGTTGGATTTACATCCAACGACCGGTATCCATCTTCAGTCTCTCGTCTTCTTCCTCCAGCTCCGCCGGGACCACCTGCTCCCGCCTCCTGGTGCTAGCAGCTCTGCTTAGCACGCTTCACTGTGAAGCGCTACTCCACCGTTGGCCAGGTCATCCCTCCACCCCTCCACACCTCCTGTTCTTCTCCACCGACTGCCGAACCACACCGCACCAGAACCAGCTAACCCTCGTACACCTCTCCGTCTGTGACTCTACTCCCGCGTCTTCCCATCTCCGGCTCATTGCTGTCCGGGGCCTCGCTGTCGTCCACCACCTTGGATGCGCTCGGCGCGGAGTGGTCAACTTGGTCAACGAACGACACCATCAGAAGTAGACTGTGCGTGGAGAGGCTGACAGCTGGGTCCACGGCCGCACGCAAGGAAATGCCTCCTTATTACGTGCAAAATAATGATTCCTCCACCTGACAGCTGGGACCCACTGGAAGGGCCTCTGTATTTCATGAAAAAAAACATTCCCACCACTGACAGGTCGGACTCACCAGCTATATCTTCGCACGCAAGGAAGTGCCTCCTTATTACGCACAAAAAAATGAATACCCCTTGCTAGCTGGGACCCACAATAGTGGGTGGTTGACTTGTGGGCCAACTAAGTTGACGGGGACGGAGGGCTTTGTCAACTTAGTCAATATGAACGATTCTAGCTCCAGTGACCGTACGATGTCCATCCAACAGCCGTAGTGCTTCTTCAACCTCTGAAATTCTTGCTCCAGCCGCCCAAACCAGCGCCGGTCGTGCCTCGTGCTCCTGCCTCCCGTGGCCGGTTGCGATGCCGCGGAGGCCTCACCGCCCCCTACTACTCCAATCGTTGGCCAGGCCATCCCTCTACTCACCCACACCCCCTGTTATTCTGCGGCGACGGCAGCCTCATACCGCAGCAAACCAGTGAACCCTCATACTCGTCTACGCGTGGGCATCCACTATCGCGTCTTCCCCGGCTCCGCGTCGTCCCCTTCCTAGGCCTCACCGTCGTCCACCGCCCTGGTGCTCTCGGCGCGGCGTGGTCAACATGGTCAAGGAACGGCTTCCATCGGACGTGGACTGTACGTGGAGAGGCTGACAGCTGGGTCCACGGCCGCAGCAAGGAAGTGCCTCCTTATTACACGGAAAATAATGATTCCTCCACCTGACGGCAGGGACCCACCAGATGGGCAACCGTATTTCGCGAAAAAACGTTTCCCCCCTGACTGCTGGGACCTACCAGCTACATCTTGGCACGCAAGGAAGTGCGTCCAGGCAAAAAGAAACGGTTCGCCCCCTGACTGCTGGGACCCACCAGCTACATCTTCGCACGCAAGGAAGTGCCTGACAGTCAGGACCCACCTGGTCGAAGCGTACGTAGCGTTGTCATTCTGGTCGCGAACGTGTACGTACATACTGGTCGATGTAGAGGCGCGACCGTGTCGTAGTAGAGGCGCGCACGTAGCATGTACACGTACGTACAGCGGCAGTGTGCAAGAAAGAAAATACGGCCACATACATACATACGGGCTGGGTCTCGAACGCCTACTCGCGCATATGTACGGCCAGGGCTCGTGTACATGGTTGGGACGGAATGGAGAAACTGCGTCGTCGTCGTGTTCATGGGGAGGCAACCGGCTGGGTCGGAACGGAATGCGTCGTCATGTTCATCGGGAGGGCTTGGACGGAACAGCCGATGGAAACGAGGCCTGGCGTACTGCAGAACAGAGGAAACGGCCTTCTGTTCGACCGGCCACGGTCGAAACAGGATCCTATTCACCGGGAGGGGTCTGGCGTACCGCAAAACGGAGGAAATTGACCTCCTACGGTTCAGTAACGCGTAGCCTCCAGTGCAATCTCTCAGGTTCAGTAGGCGAACGCCTCGCTCGGGTTCAGTTAGATCCCAACGCCTCGCACCCACGCGCGTGCGTGTACGAGAGAAACGCGCAAACCTCCATGCATCGCTCGGCCCCGACCACCCACCGTAACCGGGAACACCCCGATATTTTCCTCGCCCTCGCTTCTACCACGGTTTTTTCCGTCATGGACGGCCCAAAGAATGCCATGCAGCTGCGTCTCCGGCCTGCCCAGGACGAAAAGCCAATTTTCCGTCATAGAAGTAGGAGCCCACCACATCTATGATGATACCGGGTTTTGTCACAATTATCGTCATAGAAGTGTCATAAGTATGACAGAAAAAAATTTCTTTCGGCCCAAAATGTCACGGATGTGTCTTCTTTTTGTAGTGTGAGTCTCTCAAAGCCATGAGAATTTCCATTGATGAGTGCAAAGAAAGAACCGCTAGGATGCGTGCTAAAAAAGATTGCTTTGTGAAAGCGTGTTCTTCTAGTTTTCATGATAATAAGGATGAAGATCTAAAAGAGATTGATGTGTATCCTATTAAATCTTTGTTTTCCAATATGAATCTTGATAAAGATGGGACTGGAGATGAGTCAACTTTAGTTAAAAGGCGTCCCAATGATTCGAAGTTTTTGGATCTTGATGCAAAAATTGGTAAACGTGGGATTGAAGAGGTCAAAACTTTACATAGCAATGAACCCACTATTTTTGATTTCAAGGAATTTGATTATGATAATTGCTCTTTGATAGATTGTATTTCCTTGTTGCAATCTGTGTTAAATTCTCCTCATGCTTATAGTCAAAATAAAGCTTTTACTAAACATATCGTTGATGCTTTAATGCAGTCTTATGAAGAAAAACTTGAATTAGAAGTTTCTATCCCTAGAAAACTTTATGATGAGTGGGAACCTACTATTAAAATTAAGATTAAAGATCATGAATGCTTTGCTTTGTGTGATTTGGGTGCTAGTGTTTCCACGATTCCAAAAACTTTGTGTGATGTGTTAGGTTTCCGTGAATTTGATGATTGTTCTTTGAACTTGCATCTTGCGGATTCCACCATTAAGAAACATATGGGAAGGATTAATGATGTGCTTATTGTTGCAAATAGGAATTATGTGCCCGTAGATTTCATTGTTCTTGATATAGATTGCAATCCTACATGTCCTATTATTCTTGGTAGACCTTTCCTTAGAACGATTGGTGCAATTATTGATATGAAGGAAGGAAATATTAGATTCCAATTTCTGTTAAGGAAGGGCATGGAGCACTTCCCTAGAAAGAAAATTAAATTACCTTATGAATCTATTATGACGGACACTTATGATTTGCATACCAAAGATGACAATACCTAGATCTATTCTTGTTTTTATGCCTAGCTAGGGGCGTTAAACGATAGCGCTTGTTGGGAGGCAACCCAATTTTATTTTTGTTCCTTGCTTTTTTTTCCTGTTTAGTAATAAATATTTCATCTAGCCTCTGGTTAGATGTGGTTTTATGTTTTAATTAGTGTTTGTGCCAAGTAAAACCTATAGGATCTTCTTGGGTGATAATTATTTGATCTTGCTGAAAAAGTCAGAAACTTTCTGCTCACGAAAACAATTGTTAAAAATCACCAGAAAGTGATAAAATACTTATTCAAATTGCATTAGATCAATAAACAAATTATCTAGCCTTCCTATTTTGGTAGATTTTTCTGAGTTACAGAAGTTTGCGTTTGATACGGATTACTACAGACTGTTCTGTTTTTGACGGATTCTGTTTTTCGTGTTTTGTTTGCTTATTTTGATGAATCTATGGCTAGTATCGGGGGGTGTGAACCATAGAGAAGTTGGAATACATTAGGTTTAACACCAATATAAATAAAGAATGAGTTCAGTACAGTACCTTAAAGTGGTGGTTTGTTTTATATCCCTAACGGAGCTCATGAGATTTTCTGTTGAGTTTTGTGTTGTGAAGTTTTCAAGTTTTTGGGTAAAGATTTGATGGATTTTGGAACAAGGAGTGGCAAGAGCCTAAGCTTGGGGATGCCCAAGGCACCCCAAGGTAAAATTCAAGGACAACCAAAAGCCTAAGCTTGGGGACGCCCCGGAAGGCATCCCCTCTTTCGTCTTCGTCTATCCGTAACTTTACTTGAGGCTATATTTTTATTCACCACATGATATGTGTTTTGCTTGGAGTGTCTTGTATGATTTGAGTATTTGCTTTTTAGTCTACCACAATCATCCTTGCTGTACACACCTTTTGGAGAGACACACATGAATCGGAATTTATTAGAATACTCTATGTGCTTCACTTATATCTTTTGAGCTAGATAATTTTGCTCTAGTGCTTCGCTTATATCTTTTAGAGCACGGTGGTGGTTTATTTTGTAGGGTAACGCAGCAGAAAACAAAAAATTTCCGACCTACGCACCAGCCCAGGACCACTATGGAGACTGCATACATGGTTTGATCTTTTTCGTTACCGACTCGTAGCGCAGCGGGAAGTAGAGTCGATGATGATCGGCGGTGCAGATCCCCGCAGCTAGGATTTACAACCTCCCAACCGCGAGGATATAAACCCTCATCTGCTCCTCAGACAGCCCTCCGGGAGGCGGTCGAACAGCCCCCCGAACGGTGTCGCGGACAGCCCTTCGGGAGGACCTTCGAAACTTGAACGGTCACTCGGACAGCCCTTCGGGAGGACCTTCGAAACTCGGACGGTCACACGGACAGCCCTTCGGGAGGCACTCACGAACTAAGACCGAAACTACGATCTCTCTACAGAGTTGCACACATACGGTGTCATCTATCCGGCAGGGCTTCGCCGTCCAGAACTAGTTCCTGCCGGAACCCAGACAGCCTTACGGCTCTACGAAACTCTTTTCGTGGGAGGCCGAGAAGAAGCCAGATAATGCATGGCATGTGTATGAGAGCAAGGGGTGATCCTTTAGGCAGCCCTCTCCACTCCTATTTATAGGCCAAGCCCAAGGGTGGCTTCCCCAAGAAGCCAAGGGGGGAAATACCAAAAAGGCCCTCAAGGTGGCTTCTCCAAGAAGCCAAGCAAAAAAGCACTTTCACTATTCATGACGACATATTTCAGCGTCTGTTCGAACTGAAAATATTTATGTGGGCTCAGAACATTTCCAGTACCCACTAAAATAATTTTCAACGCGTTCCAAAAAAAATTCGGTTTAGTGATTTTCATCTGCGAAAAGCAAACAAGAATGCGTTTTCACTATTCATGAAGACAATTTTTTCGCGTCCATTAAATCCGAAAATATTTCTGTGGGTCTTAGAATAATTCCAGTACCCACTAAAATGATTTTGGATTCATTAGATTAGTGAATTTCATCTGCGAAAAACTACCAAAGCGGTACCGGCAGCTCCGAAACATTTTCGGTTTTTATTTCTGAAAATTTCAAAAAGCTTCCAGAATGATTCTGGCATCCTCCAAGAATTATCAGGCATGTGCCGAAACCAATTTGACTTAATGGTGTATCCCGAAACAACTTTTCGGTATCATCGAAACTTATCCGATGACCTCTCTCTGCGGTACGATTCCGCTGTCCGAAACTTTTTTGGTGATTTTCTTTCAGACTCCCTGTCTAGTATTCAGCAGATAGATGACCCTTAAGCGTGTGACCCTATAGGTTCGGTGAAGTATAGACATGACCCGGAACCCCTTCCGATCAATGATCAACATCGGAGCCGTGGACACCCATATTGACCCCTATACCCACACGAATAAATATTCGAGTGAACCTCCAATTGCCGTGTGCTATTCCTGTTGCTTCGCGATATGTTACAAATACCCGAGGTGAGACATGTTGGCATTCCCGTGGATCAACAACTTGTCCACTATGCTATTTACCTCGTTACCGGTTTTGTTCTCTTTTCTCCTTTCGTGTTCCGGCATCCCGGTGATCAAATCACAAAGTGTTTGGCCAGACGATGATGGACACCGTAACACCGAGAGGGCCCGAGTACATCTCTCCATCGTCGGAGGAGCAAATCCCGATCTTGAGCTATCAAGTCACTTAACATACTTTCCCATGAACCCGTAAGCCGCCGTAATAGCCATCCAGTTACGGATGACGTTTAACAAACCCCAAAGTTCATGAAGCAAGCATGAAGAAACTCGATACTCTCATGGTATAAGGAATTATGCAAACATTAACTATCTCTGTGTTATAAACCATTAGCTTGTGACGAATGTATCTCATAGCATAACATCAATTCGGGTCGATTCAACACAAATGTCCTTCCTGACATTGTGCCCTCAAAATTGCTTGGCATAGACATGCCCATGATTGGGAAAACATAATCACCATGCAACACTTGAGCTAGTCTTAGAGGCACGACTAGGAATACATTTTACCGTTTATTATTCCACACGTGCATATGGGTTCTCCCCAGAGCCTTTATGGATATACGGGCTCGGGAACCACAGCAGTTATAGCATGGAACATAAACATAATTATGAACAGGGAGATAATCAATAACATTTATTATTGCCTCTAGGGCATATCTCCTACAGACTCCCACTTGCACTAGAGACAATAATCTAGCTTATGCTAATGCACTTCGCACCTGTGGCACACCGGTGTAAATATACTTCGCTTGTGGTATAGCCTGATGTCCAACGGATCTGACGACTTCAGTTCCGTGTGTATCTTTGCATGTCCTCGCGTTTTCACGTTTTCACAAAATTCATATTTTGTGTGGACTTGGCTTTGTATGTATCTGAATCACAGGTCGAACCTGGATTCCTCAGACTGAGTTATGGAGCAACTACCTGCAGTAGTGTCCCATTGTCAAAAGCCATCTTGGAACTATACTAAGTTCATGAATGAACTATATGATTCAACATCTTCTTTGTCGCTTCTAAAGCGTCAACATACTTAGCCCTTGTTACAGAATTCGCCACAGTAACTAGTTTGAACAAATTCCAACTAACTGTGCCACCACATTGTGTGTTACACAAAACCCTTAATTTAAATCAAAAATCGTATGGAGAAAAGATGAAGACTGTATCGATGTAACATTTTACAACGAACTCTTCATGATCTCTGCTTGCGAGAAAACTATGTCATTAGTACTTACTCTAGTACTCTGTGACATCTTTCACTGTTGTCCCATGATCAGTAATTTGATCACTTTGGTATCCATACTCGCAACACCTTGGGAGTATCGGACATATCTGGTTGTTTTACATAGCATGGAATACATGATTAATCCAAACACAAAAGTGTGTGGAATCTGCATCATGTATTTTACTCATCAGTGTTTTGGGACACCGAGTCTTGCAAAAACTATTTCCATGTGACTTTGGCAAGAATCACTCCTTGGCATTTTAAATGCTAAAAGGTTTTTAGCATCTTGTCAATATGTATTCATTGCTTAGCCCCATTAGGTAAATCTATCTCCATAGATCATCATGCCTAATATTGAGGCTATTTAGCCTAAGCATTTCATCGAAAAACTATTTTCAAATGAAGTCCTAATTCGTGTCAAGAAATTTATTTCCAATTACCAATGTGCCAAGCACATAAGGTTTTTAGAAATATTATTACGCTCCCACTTACTTTCTTGAATTACAAGCATCTTCGTTACCCATTGATGAAGTCAAAACCCCTTTGACCATTTCATCAAAACACGAAGATTCCAACTCCATTTTGCTCTCTTCTGTCCATTGTTGGAACTCTGAAGTTTGCATACCTACTAGCATCCTCTGGATCGAAAAATTACTTTGGACTGTATCATATACAAGTCCTAGCTTTCATTTCCATCAGATGGAAATCCTTTTATCATCCATGTTTCATATCTCATGATTGAAATATGTATTTATTGCTAGTTCAACCCGAACCGACTTTAAGCATCGCTATGATGAAAACAACCTCATCATAGTCAACTCTTGAACTTGTTATTTCAACAAGTTGAGCTTTATGGATAAAACATTTTTATCCGTATCAGTTTTAAGTTCCATAAATATTCATTAGACTCTAAGTCTTCCGAAAGGTGTATCAAGGTTTAAATCTTGAATCACTTATATGGAAACTAACTCAGGTTGTATTGGCATTTAGCCAATTCCGGAGTCAGGGCCCATCAACGCTTCCTTGTGTATCGTAGGTATAATGTTGTCTAACAACAATATCTCGTTTGCGCACCTGAGAGGTTTGCACGAGCCTTGCCTACGTGGTTCAGCTGCAAGTTCGACCGAAGTTCATACATTTTATTGTAGAGACTTCCGTATCAGTCGTAGTAGGAAACTCTGGAATTACTTCCAAGGTCTCTTTCCTTTGATCTGACGACGTACATACTGTTTATCTCGTCGAGTTGCACTATTCTCCCACTCACCTTTTTGAAAGAACCATTCTCTTTAAAAGCACACCGTTTCGCGGCAAAACTATTTGCCTCGGTATAGTGAGGGAGGAATACCCAACATTTTGGTATAACCGACAAAGTAGCACTTGTCTGATTTGGAATAGGTTTGTAACCTTTTACACAAGCCCCATATTCCAAATGTTAAGAAAAGATATAACATGGTTGGGCGTACCATACCATGGCTTCATTTCAACAGACCCGATGTAGCTCTTTTCAGTGTAAAAGCCGCAGTCTCTAAAGCATCACTTTAAAAGGGATAATGGCACATTTATTTATGTCATCTTTGACCTTACCATGTCATAAATGGTTTGATTACATCTCCACAGACTTTCCACTTGCAGTGGTGTTCCGGGAGGTGCAAGTTATGAAACCCCTTTCACAACTCATCAGACATTCGCTAAACATGTAACTCAAATATTCCTTTGTGCAATCAAATTGCAGAAACATAATTTTCTTGTTACAATAACTTCTACTTCATTTTTGAGAATCTTTCGAATGATTTCAAAAGATCCAGACTTACGTCTCATCAAGTAAATATCCATATATCTACTTGAGTCATTTCTGAAGATAAATAAATCCACCACTAACAACACTTATCGGACTACACACATCAAATGTATGATCACTAATAAGTTTGTTGTTCGTTCCTTATGGCCTGTGAACGGTATTTTAGTCACTTCACTTTTCGAAGGAAAGTTGCAAGTGTCAGATGATTCAAAATCAAAAAGACTTCAAAATCCATCATAATGGAATTTTCCATGCGGGTTTCTCCAATGTGACCAAATGTAGTGCCACACTTGTGTGGTATTCTTTTAGTCTTGCGACATTTAGCGTCAGTGTTATGGATGTATCATATTACCATCAATATTCATAACATACGTCCCATCGATGATGGAAGTATGGCCCTTATGTTATTCATAATTCTTAACAACAATTGTTGTTTTTATGAACAACTCTTTTGCAACAAACATTGTGCAATGGGCTAGAGTGTATGAAACTCTAAAATGAATTATGAAAGTAAACCCAGAGGTATTGTATTATTATCAATATTCATAACATACATCTCATTCATAATGAAAGTATGGCCCTTGTGTTATTCATAACATCGAACATAAAAAGTTCTCTTATGAACAACCTTCTTGCAAGATACCTTATGCAATGGGATAGAGTTTGTAAAACTCTAAATGAATTATGAAAATAAATACAGACGGCAATACACCGATGGAAGGTATAGTAACATTTACTATGTTCCCTGTGTATACCTTAACCTTATTTCTAGCTAGTCTTTCAGGCCATAGTAGTTCTTACATCGAGTTGCAACAGAATGCAATCGAGCGGGCATTTTTGTGATGAACTCACAATACCCAAGAATTAGTGATTTAACATGTTTAACGATAATTCACAAGAACTATATCTTTGACCAGCCTTCTATACATCAAAAACTTGTATGACATTCATACATGAGCTGGATATTCCAGTCTTCTTTCCTTTTGCCTTTATACTTCTAACAGTTTAACTTTTAGTATTTCTCCTACTCTCAGAAGAAGCACCCAACTTAAGAGTGGCATTAGCCCTGGACTTCCTAGGCATGTAAGTCATACTAACACCCTTTGGACACTTCCTTTCTCTTTAAGTTGTTGTTTTATTCACCTTTCATTATATGACAGGCGTTCTTCTGGATCCCTTTCCCAACAGTCAAATGCATAGTAAACACTTTTACTAATACTTGCAAACAAACATTGCTTTGTTTGTATCTGAAAATAATTTTCAGTTCCATGAATATCATATAACTATCCCAACTTTCGAAGTTTGGGTTTCATGGAAGCAAACCTATTCCACTTGACCGTAACAGAATTCTAGCTTTTGGATCGAAGGACGAGAGTCACATGATCCATAGCATTAGCGGGAGGATACGGAAAGCATGCGATAGGACAAAGTCCTTCTCGGCACTTTTGAGGACAATCCTCATATTACGTTACCAATCGTAAAGTTTTAACCAGATATTTAATAGCTATTCAATTTTAATAGGGAAGGTGGAAATGCGAGCCATTATTCTACAACTATTATGCAAACCACACTTAGACAGTGTTCAAAATTAATTGCATTGAGAATTAAACATGTTAATTCAACAGTGCGCTCCCACTCAAATCAATATCTCTCAAAATTGATTGTGAGTGATACAAGACCCACATTTCAATTGTTCGCCATTGGTGTAACACCACTGATGACGAAAAATCTCAACCGGTAGGCCAACTTGCCAATCACATCTCTATGTGACTCTTGTTCATCTTTCGATGCGTGTGTTCCGAGCTCATGACGGTCATGCCTGAACGTCAAGACAACCAAGTGATCACGCTGCGAGGTCTCAACTCACCCGCCTCACACTTCTCTAATCGTTCGTACCCGTGTGACACGGCGCACCCCGAAAAGATAGGTGCCGTGACGGTGCTACACTTGGGAGAACACTAACTACTTGGTATTTTTGTGAGAGATCACCCTAATAAAAAGCGACTACCGCGCAATCAAGAAGGGTGCATCATAAGGGATAAACATCTCAGGCAATTCATAATAGCATGATATGGTATAGCCCTTTCTGACGGAGAAGTATTTCATTTCTTCGTCTTCGGCATTCGCGTCGGTGTTCACCTTCGCGAAGATTGCCACGACCTTGTCGATGCACCAGATAATATTGCTATCTCCATAGCATATAAAATTAATGCATTACTTAAGGTTGACACGCAGGTCATTAAAGTGCAATCATATGGCTCCAGCCATCATGCCGAATCATGACACGCAGGTCATGTTAATCAAATTACATCATATAGTCATCTCATACATAATCGAATTAGTATGAGCACTGCTATACCACATCACATGCACATCCTGCAAAACCAAGTTAGACGCCTCTAATCGGTTTATGCAAAATTTATTTTACGTGGCTTCTAAGGTTTTGACTTAAACCGCAGCTACCAACGTTTTATCATCAAGTATGATTATTCAAGTTGCTAGATTAACATCTCGGGGTGTATGAAACACGAGATAATTAAATCTCGAGCCCCATAAGAAACTTCATCATACGCATGACCCCTGTGCAGATCATATCTGCAATGCCCTTTCATCTGCGAATTTCATCTTTCTTTTGACTACGGCAGAACCCAAAGAACTGATAGCACTTCCATGATCAATCAGGATCACGGATTGCCAGAACTTTGTCAAATTCCACCATGTTGTCTCGATATTGAGCAAACGCAAATTCTAGGGAAGCAACAAGAAAGCCGGGTCACAGATTTCATCTGTCTCCCGCATAAATAATTTTCAGCAATAGATCTCATCTACTACCTAAATATATTATGCAATACCCATACATCTCCATGTATTCTAGATCGAAACTTGCATCTACGCATAGCACGGCTCTTGATGCCACTGTAGGGTAACGCAGCAGAAAACAAAAAATTTCCGACCTACGCACCAGCCCAGGACCACTATGGAGACTGCATACATGGTTTGATCTTTTTCGTTACCGACTCGTAGCGCAGCGGGAAGTAAAGTCGATGACGATCGGCGGTGCAGATCCCCGCAGCTAGGATTTACAACCTCCCAACCGCGAGGATGTAAACCCTCATCTGCTCCTCAGACAGCCCTCCGGGAGGCGGTCGAACAGCCCCCCGAACGGTGTCGCGGACAGCCCTTCGGGAGGACCTTCGAAACTCGAGCGGTCACTCGAACAGCCCTTCGGGAGGACCTTCGAAACTCGGACGGTCACACGGACAGCCCTTCGGGAGGCACTCACGAACTAAGACCGAAACTACGATCTCTCTATAGAGTTGCACACATACGGTGTCATCTATCCGGCAGGGCTTCGCCGTCCAGAACTAGTTCCTGCCGGAACCCAGACAGCCTTACGGCTCTACGAAACTCTTTTCGTGGGAGGGAGGGAAGAAGCCAGATAATGCATGGCATGTGTATGAGAGCAAGGGATGGTCCTTTAGGCAGCCCTCTCCACTCCTATTTATAGGCCAAGCCCAAGGGTGGCTTCCCCAAGAAGCCAAGGGGGGAAATACCAAAAAGGCCCTCAAGGTGGCTTCTCCAAGAAGCCAAGCAAAAAGCACTTTCACTATTCATGATGACATATTTCAGCGTCTGTTCGAACTGAAAATATTTATGTGGGCTCAGAACATTTCCAGTACCCACTAAAATAATTTTCAACGCGTTCCGAAACAATTTCGGTTTAGTGATTTTCATCTGCGAAAAGCAAACAAGAATGCGTTTTCACTATTCATGAAGACAATTTTTTCGCGTCCATTAAATTCGAAAATATTTCTATGGGTCTTAGAATAATTCCAGTACCCACTAAAATGATTTTGGATTCGTTAGATTAGTGAATTTCATCTGCGAAAAACAACCAAAGCGGTACCGGCAGCTCCGAAACATTTTCGGTTTTTATTTCTGAAAATTCCAAAAAGCTTCCAGAATGATTCTGGCATCCTCCAAGAATTATCAGGCATGTGACGAAACCAATTTGACTTAATGGTGTATCCCGAAACAACTTTTCGGTATCATCGAAACTTATCCGATGACCTCTCTCTGCGGTACGATTCCGCTGTCCGAAACTTTTTCGGTGATTTTCTCTCAGACTCCCTGTCTAGTATTCAGCAGATAGATGACCCTTAAGCGTGTGACCCTATAGGTTCAGTGAAGTATAGACATGACCCGGAACCCCTTCCGATCAATGATCAACATCGGAGCCGTGGACACCCATATTGACCCCTATACCCACACGAATAAATATTCGAGTGAACCTCCAGTTGCCGTGTGCTATTCCTGTTGCTTCGCAATATGTTACAAATACCCGAGGTGAGAAATGTTGGCATTCCCGTGGATCAACAACTTGTCCACTATGCTAGTTACCTCGTTACCGGTTTTGTTCTCTTTTCTCGTTTCGTGTTCCGGCATCCCGGTGATCAAATCACAAAGTGTCTGGCCAGACGATAATGGACACCGTAACACCGAGAGGGCCCGAGTATATCTCTCCATCGTCGGAGGAGCAAATCCCAATCTCGAGCTATCAAGTCACTTAACATACTTTCCCATGAACCCGTAAGCCGCTGTAATAGCCATCCAGTTACGGATGACGTTTAACAAACCCCAAAGTTCATGAAGCAAGCATGAAGAAACTCGATACTCTCATGGTCTAAGGAATTATGCAAACATTAACTATCTCTGTGTAACGCCCCGGATCCGATGCGCCAGGTGTCTGCCAGTTGTTCGCTGTCGTTGCCATGTCATCTGCTTGCGTGTTGCATTTTGCCATGTCATCATCTGCATTTCATATCATGTCATCATGTGCATTGCATTTGCAAACGTGTTCATCTCATGCATCCGAGCATTTTCCCCGTTGTCCGTTTTGCAATCCGGCACTCCGTTGTCACCCGGCGCCCCCTCTTGTCTTCTTTTCGTGTGTGGGTGTTGAACGTTCTTGGAATGGACCGAGTTTTGCCGAGTGGCCTTGGTATAGCACCGACAGACCGCCCTTCAAATTTCGTCGCATTCGGAGTCCGTTTGATGACCCTACCGTTAAACTTGTAGCGGCACCGTTGCCGGTACCGTCGTCGCACGTTTTCGGGTCTCCGGAAATTGTTACCGGGCCTCTCTCTCTTCTCTCCTACAGATCTTGTCCTTCTGCATAGCCTCCCTGCAGACCATCTAGCCCTACCTAGCCCCCCCCCCTCGCGATCGGATCCGCCGGATCACGATCGGAGGCTCCGAAACGCTCTAAAACCCCCAAACCCTAGCCCCTTTTGCTATATATAGACCCCTTCCTTCCATTTTTGGGCAGCCTAGTCCCTCCCCTACCTCCAGCCGCCTCCCTCCTCGCATTCCGTGCCAGCAAACCCACCTCCGCCACTTGGCGCCGCCGTCGCCACGCCCCTTCAGCCACTCCTAGGGCGCCACCTCAGCCGCCCCCGCTCCTAGCCAGTGCCCCGCCGCCATGTGTCCTCCCCTCGCCTCCCTAGCGCCGCGGCCCGGCAGACCCATCGCGGGCCCGCTCGGCCCGTCCGCGCCGCCGCCGCGCGCCCGAGGCCCCGTGCGCCCCGTTCCCCGAGCCCTAGCGCTGCGCCGCCCGGCTCCCCGTGTGCACCGCCGCACCTCGCCCTCCGTCGCCGCGCTACCCTCCTCGTCGACCGGAGCCCCGCCGCAACCTCTCGTCACCGGCGCCGCCCCTGCAGGATCCCGTCGCCGGCGCCTTTCCCCGTCGACTAGCGCCCGAAGGCCGCCGCCGCCACGTCCACACCTCCCGTCGCTCTCCAGCGCCGCCCCACGAGCTCCGTCGAGCTTCCGCCGCCGGTAATGGATGGATCCGGCCGGGATCCGCCAGATCCGGACATCCCCGGCCTCCGCCCCTCGCCGGAGCACCTCCCCATCGCCGTTGTCCACGGGTCACCGCCGCCCCAGTCCCTGCTCGGGGTCGATCCAGGAGGACGACGCCCGCAAGCCGCGTCGGCCCCGCGTGGGCCGGCCTCACCTCCAAGGCCCAGCCGGCGCCATCGGCCCGGTCCACGTCCCCAGTGCCGACCTGCCTCCTCCCTCGTCGTGGGCCGAAGCCCAGGGTGAGCCGCCCCCCTATCCCATGCCCTGGGCGTCATTTAGCTATATGTCGCTCACCTGTTTTTTTTTCTGTTTTTGACCAAGTCCTAGACTTTTCCATCTCATGTGCACTTATTTGACCTAGTGTAACTTCATGCATATAGATCCATTATGCATGTATGATATATCAAATTGTTCGTCTCGTGATGCTCTACATTTTGTTCAATTGCACCATGTTCATTAGAGGTCATCTTGATGCCCAAATCTCTGTTGGAAGAGGGCTAGTTGCTGTTAATCTCAGGTTCTTAACAGAACTTGGAGATTTGTCATTTTTGTATCATTTAATATGTGCATCTTTTGAGCATGAGCTCTACATGTGTTTTGAAGTACGCCATGCTATCTTTCCAGTGGTGTAGTCCTTGTATTTTTGTGATCTCTCTGGTGACTAGCACAAGCATGCAAAGTAGGCCCCGTAATATTTCTGATTTCAGGGACTTGGTGATTTCTCTAAGTCCTTGTCTGCTGTTATTTTATTGCCATGTAAACTTGATGCTACAGAGAGATCCATGCATATTTTGGTGATGTTCAGTAAGGATGTTTTGTAGATATAGTTGTAATTGATCCATTCCTGCCCTTTTTTGCAATTATGGAGTGCCATAGCATGACTCAATATTGCTCTACTTTTGCTATAAAATATTTCTGGCAGATTGTTTACGTGATATTCATTTTTGCCTAGCTTGTTATAGTTGATCCATACATGCTATGCTTATACTCTTTCCATGGTTAGCTTCATAAACATGCCATATTGCTGTAGGTATACTTGGTTTATCATGCATTGCTCTGTAGTGAGTGCATCAAGCTCACAAAGAGGCCTACATATTATTGTTTCTGCCATGCTCTGTTTTCTGCTAAGTCTGAAACCTGATAACGGAACTTGCTATGTTTACATGCTTGCCATCATATCTTCTGGTCCTTTTTGGCTTATGGTCACTAAGGGACTTTTGTCATATGCTTTGAGTAGATTCATTCCATGCTTTGTTTTGCCATGTTAAGTTCCTGTAGCATGTTGATGTTGTGCTCTGAACATTGCTACCTGATGTTATTTCTGCCATGTCCAGTTATTCTGCCAAGTCTGTGAACCTGTTATTATTTGCAATCTTGCCATGTCCTTTTGAGCATGTTCTAGTAATTTCTGGAGATAGCTCAGTGCTCATGTTTTGTTGTGCTTTACCTGTACATTATTTCCATGCCTTTTTTTTCAAGTTGAGTTGCTGTAGCATGTTGTTTTGATACTTGCTATATGCCTAGTTGCTGTTTTGGTCAGATTGTTGCCATGTATTGTTTGGAGTGTATGTGTTGCACCGTAGCTCCGTTTCGAGCATGCTATATATGAAACTTGCTTGGTTTTGCATGTAGTCTCATATTATCATGTTGCATCCTTATTTTGAGGTGTTTGCTTGATGTTTGTATGTGTTTTGCATCAATGTCATGTTTGACTTGTTTTGCTCATATCTTCTAGACCGTAGCTCCGAATCTAATGAACTTTATATGTAACTTGACTAGAATTTCGTGTAGATCATCATGGTGCTCTTTAACTTGCTGTTTAACAACTTGAATATAAGGTTTATTTAGTTCTGGACCAATTTTGATATTTGCATATGAGGACTTACCGGATTTGTTATATGTTGATTCCGGCCTCATTTAAACTTGCCTTGATGTGTTGTTCTTGTATGCATCATCTCTTGTCATGAGTAGCTTCATGTAGCCTTGTCATGCATCATTCTTGATTGAGCATTATGCCTTGTTCTTGTGTGGTGAGTTTACCTTGTTGTGTGCTTCTTCTCGATAGTTCCCGTGTCGTTGCGTTCGTGAGGATTCGTTCGTCTTCGTGGCTTCATCTTCTTCATGGATTCGTTCTTCTTCCTAGTGGGATTTCAGGCAAGATGGCCGTCACCTTGGATCTCATTACTATCATTGCTATGCTAGTTGCTTCGTTCTATCGCTTTGCTGCGCTACCTATCACTTGCTCCTCAAGCCTCCCAAATTGCCATGAACCTCTAACCTTTGTCACCCTTCCTAGCAAACCGTTGTTTGGCTATGTTACCGCTTTGCTCAGCCCCTCTTATAGCGTTGCTAGCTGCAGGTGAAGATGAAGATTGCTCCAGGTTGGTTTATGTTTATGTTGGGATATCACAATAACTCTTATATTGTTAATGCATCTATATATTTGGTAAAGGGTGGAAGGCTCGGCCTTATGCCTGGTGTTTTGTTCCACTCTTGCCGCCCTAGTTTCTGTCATACCGGTGTTATGTTCCCGGATTTTGCGTTCCTTACACGGTTGGGTGATTTATGGGACCCCCTTGACAGTTCGCTTTGAATAAAACTCTTCCAGCAAGGCCCAACCTTGGTTTTACCATTTGTCCAGCCTATTTCTTTTCCCTAGGGAGTCGCTCTCTCGAGGGTCATCTTATTTTAACCCCCCCCCCCCGGGGCCAGTGCTTCTCTAAGTGTTGGTCCGAACTGAGTAGACTGCGGGGCCACCTCGTGGAAACTCGAGGTCTGGTTTTACTCGTAGGATGTCTCATCCGGTGTTGCCCTGAGAACGAGATATGTGCAGCTCCTATCGGGATGTCGGCGCATCGGGCGGCTTTGCTGGTTTTTTTTACCATTGTCGAAATGTCGTGTAACCGGGATTCCGAGACTGATCGGGTCTTCCCGGGAGAAGGAATATCCTTCGTTGACCGTGAGAGCTTATCATGGGCTAAGTTGGGACACCCCTGCAGGGTATTATCTTTCGAAAGCCGTGCCCGCGGTTATGTGGCAGATGGGAATTTGTTAATATCCGGTTGTAGAGAATCTTGACACTTGACCTTAATTAAAACGCATCAACCGCGTGTGTAGCCGTGATGGTCTCTTCTCGGCGGAGTCCGGGAAGTGAACACGGTTTCTGGGTTATGTTTGCCGTAAGTAGGAGTTTAGGATCACTTCTTGATCATTGCTAGTTTCACGACCGTTCCTTTGCTTCTCTTCTCGCTCTCATCTGCGTAAGTTAACCACCATACATGCTTAGTCGCTGCTGCAACCTCACCACCTTATCTTTCCTTTCCCATTAAGCTTTGCTAGTCTTGTTACCCATGGTAATGGGATTGCTGAGTCCTCGTGGCTCACAGATTACTACACCAACAGTTGCAGGTACAGGTTTTGCGATGATCATGACGCGAGAGCGATGTTTACTTGTTTTTCTGGAGTTCTTCTTCTGCGTCTTCTTCGATCAGGGGATAGGTTCTAGGTCGGCAGCCTGGGCTAGCAGGGTGGATGTCGTTTGAGTTTCTGTTTATGTTTCATCCATAGACGGATGTTGATCTCTTGTATGATGTATTGATGTATTCTTGCGGCATTGGTATGCCTTGTATGTATCCTCAAGTATTATGTAATGTTGATGTAATGATATCCACCTTGCTAAAGCGTTTCAATATGCGGTTCTATCCTTGGTGGGGCCTTCGAGTCTCTTTAGGATAGTATCGCATATTGGGCATGACACTCTGTGTTATAAACCATTAACTTGTGACGAATGTATCTCATAGCATAACATCAATTCGGGTCGATTCAACACAAATGTCCTTCCTGACATTGTGCCCTCAAAATTGCTTGGCATAGACATGCCCATGATTGGGAAAACATAATCACCATGCAACACTTGAGCTAGTCTTAGAGGCACGACTAGGAATACATTTTACCGTTTATTATTCCACACGTGCATATGGGTTCTCCCCAGAGCCTTTATGGATATATGGGCTCGGGAACCACAGCAGTTATAGCATGGAACATAAACATAATTATGAACAGGGAGATAATCAATAACATTTATTATTGCCTCTAGGGCATACCTCCTACATATTTTATAGAAATTATTGATCTCTCATGCTTCACTATATTATTTTGAGAGTCTTTTAGAACAGCATGGTAATTTGCTTTGGTTAAAATTTTAGTCCTAAAGTAATGAGCATCCAAGATAGGTATAATAAAAACATCATATAAAGTTCATTGAATACTATGAGAAGTTTGATTCTTTATGATTGTTTTGAGATATGAAGATGGTGATATTAGAGTCATGCTAGTTGAGTAGTTGTGAATTTGAGAAATGCTTGTGTTAAAGTTTGTGATTCCCATAGCATGCACGTATGGTGAACCGTTATGTGATGAAGTCGGAGCATGATTTATTTATTGATTGTCTTCCTTATGAGTGGCGGTCGGGGACAAGCGATGGTCTTTTCCTACCAATCTATCCCCCTAGGAGCATGCGCGTAGTACTTCGTTTCGATAACTAATAGATGTTTGCAATAAGTATGTGAGTTCTTTATGACTAATGATGAGTCCATGGATTATACGCACTCTCACCCTTCCACCATTGCTAGCCTCTCTAATACCGCGCACCTTTCGCCGGTATCATACACCCACCATATACCTTCCTCAAAACAGCCACCATACCTACCTATTATGGCATTTCCATAGCCATTCCGAGATATATTGCCATGCAACTACCATCGTTCCGTTTATTATGACACGCTTCATCATTATCATATTGCTTTGCATGATCATGTAGTTGACATCGTATTTGTGGCAAAGACACCTTTATAATTCTTTCATACATGTCACTCTTGAATCATTGCATATCCCGGTACCCCGCCGGAGGCATTCACATAGAGTCATATTTTGTTCTAAGTATTGAGTTGTAATTTTTTAGTTGTAAGTGAATAAAAGTGTGATGATCATCATTATTAGAGCATTGTCCCAAGTGAGGAAAGGATGATGGAGACTATGATTCCCCCACAAGTCGGGATGAGACTCCGAACTAAAAAAAGAGAAATAAAAGAGGCCATAAAAAAGAGAAAGGCCCAAACAAAAAAATGAGAGAAAAAGAGAGAAGGGACAATGTTACTATCCATTTACCACACTTGTGCTTCAAAGTAGCACCATGATCTTCATGATAGAGAGTCTCCTATGTTATCACTTTCATATACTAGTGGGAATTTTACATTATAGAACTTGGCTTGTATATTCCAATGATGGGCTTCCTCAAAATGCCCTAGGTCTTCGTGAGCAAGCGAGTTGGATGCACACCCACTTAGTTTCTTTTGTTGAGCTTTCATACACTTATAGCTCTAGTGCATCCGTTGCATGGCAATCCCTACTCAACTCACATTGATATCTATTGATGGGCATCTCCATAGCCCGTTGATACGCCTTTGATGTGAGACTATCTTCTCCTTTTTTGTCTTCTCCACAACCACCATTCTATTCCACATATAGTGCTATGTCCATGGCTCACGCTCATGTATTGCGTGAAAATTGAAAAAGTTTGAGAACATCAGAAGTATGAAACAATTGCTTGGCTTGTCATCGGGGTTGTGCATGATTTAAATATTTTGTGTGATGAAGATAGAGCATAGCCAGACTATATGATTTTGTAGGGATAACTTTCTTTGGCAATGTTATTTTGAGAAGACATGATTGCTTTATTAGTATGCTTGAAGTATTATTATTTTTATGTCAATATTAAACTTTTGTCTTGAATCTTTCGGATCTGAACATTCATGCCACAATAAAGAAAATTACATTGAGAATTATCCTAGGTAGCATTCCACATCAAAAATTCAGTTTTTATCATTTACCTACTCGAGGACGAGCAGGAATTAAGCTTGGGGATGCTTGATACGTCTCCAACGTATCTATAATTTTTTATTGTTCCATGCTATTATATTATCTGTTTTGGATGTTTAATGGGCTTTATTATGCACTTTTATATTATTTTTGGGACTAACCTAATAACCGGAGGCCCAGTGCAAATTGCTGTTTTTTGCCTATTTCAGTGTTTCGCAGAAAGGAATATCAAACAGAGTCCAAACGGAATGAAACCTTCACGAGGATCGTTTTTGGAACAAACGCAATCCAGGAGACTTGGAGTGGACGTCAAGGAAGCAACAAGGCGGCCACGAGGTAGGAGGGCGCGCCCCCACCCTCGTGGGCCCCTGGTGGCTCCACCGACCTACTTCCTTTGCCTATATATACTCTTATACCCTGGAAACATCCAGGAGCACCACGAAACCCTATTTCCACCGCCGCAACCTTCTGTACCCGTGAGATCCCATCTTGGGGCCTTTTCCGGCACTCCGCCGGAGGGGGAATCGATCACGGAGGGCTTCTATATCAACACCATAGCCTCTCCGATGATGTGTGAGTAGTTTACCACAGACTTTCGGGTCCATAGTTATTAGCTAGATGGCTTCTTCTCTCTCTTTGGATCTCAATACAAAGTTCTCCTCGATTCTCTTGGAGATCTATTCGATGTAATACTTTTTGCGGTGTGTTTGTCGAGATTCGATGAATTGTGGGTCTATGATCAATATTATCTATGAACAATATTTGATTCTTCTCTGAATTCTTATATGTATGATTTGATATCTTTGCAAGTATCTTCGAATTATCAGTTTGGTTTGGCCTACTAGATTGATCTTTCTTGCAATGAGAGAAGTGCTTAGCTTTGGGTTCAATCTTGCGGTGTCCTTTCCCAGTGACAGCAGGGGCAACAAGGCCCGTATTGTATTGTTGCCATCAAGGATAAAAAGATGGGGTTTATATCATATTGCTTGAGTTTATCCCTCTATATCATGTCATCTTGCCTAATGCATTACTCTGTTCTTATGAACTTAATACTCTAGATGCATGCTGGATAGCGGTCGATGTGTGGAGTAATAGTAGTAGATGCAGAATCGTTTCGGTCTACTTGTCACGGGCGTGATGCCTATATACATGATCATGCCTAGATATTCTCATAACTATGCGCTTTTCTATCAATTGCTCGACAGTAATTTGTTCACCCACTGTAGAATTTGCTATCTTGAGAGAAGCCACTAGTGAAACCTATGGCCCCCGGGTCTATTTTCCATCATATAAGTTTCCGATCTATTTCATTTTGCAATCTTTACTTTCCAATCTATACCATAAAAATACCAAAAATATTTATCTTTTTATCTCTATCAGATCTCACTTTTGCAAGTGGCCGTGAAGGGATTGACAACCCCTTTATCGCGTTGGTTGCAAGGTTCTTAATTGTTTGTGCAGGTACGAGGGATTTGCGTGTAGTCTCCTACTGGATTGATACCTTGGTTCTCAAAAACTGAGGGAAATACTTACGCTACTTTGCTGCATCACCCTTTCCTCTTCAAGGGAAAACCAACGCATGCTCAAGAGGTAGCACCAAGCAACACTACGTAAACAACACCTGCACACAAATAACAAATACTCGCAACCCGGCGTGTTAAAGGGGTTGTTGATCCCTTTCGGGTAACGGCGCCAAAAATTGGCAAACGGACGGGAGAAAGTTGTAATAGATTGATAGATCGAACACCAAATAAAATAAAGTGCAGTAAGGTATTTTTGTAGTTTTGGTTTAATAGATCTGAAAATAAAAGCAAAGGAAAATAGATCGCAAAGGCAAATATAATAAAGAAGAGACCCAAGGGCCGTAGATTTCACTAGTGGCTTCTCTTGAGAAAAATAGCAAACCCTGGGTGAACAAATTACTGTTGGGCAATTGATAGAACTTCAAATAATCATAATGATATCCAGGCAATGATCATTATATAGGCATCACGTCCAAGATTAGTAGACCGACTCCTGCCTGCATCTACTACTATTACTCCACACATCGACCGCTATCCAGCATTCATCTAGTGTATTAAGTTGATGGAGAAACGGAGTAATGCAATAAGAACGATGACATGATGTAGACAAGATCTATTTATGTAGAAATAGACCCCATCGTTTTATCCTTAGTAGCAACGATACATACGTGTCGGTTCCCCTTCTGTCACTGGGATCTGATACGTCTCTGTCGTATCTATATTTTTTGACTGTTTCATGCCAATATTATACAAGTTTCACATATTTTTGGCACCTTTTTATATGATTTATTGGACTAACCTATTGATCCAGTGCCCAGTGTCAGTTCATATTTTTTGTATCACAGAATATCCATATCAAACGAAGTCCAAATGCAATAAAATTTCATGGAGAATTATTTTGGAATATATGTGAGTTTTGGGAGTTGGAATCACCGCAAACGGAGGCCCACACAACTCACAAGACACCAGGGAGCGCAAGAGGCCCCTGGCGCGTGGTGGTGGGTTGTGCCCTCCTCAAACGTCGGTTGGAGCTCTACTTAGGGCGCAAGGAAGCTTATATCCAGAAAAAGAATCGTGTTAAAATCTTAGCGCAATCGGAGTTACGGATCTCCGGGAATATAAGAAACGGTTTTTGGCCAGATCTGGGGAGCGTGAAACAGAAGAGAACAGAGAGGGAGATCCAATCTCGGAGGGGCTCCCGCCCCTCCGCTGCCATGGAGACCAAGGACTAGAGGGGGAACTCTCCTACCATCTAGGGGGGAGGCCAAGGAAGAAGAAGAAGGAGGGGGGCTCTCTCCCCCTCGCTTCCGGTGGCGCCGGAGTGCCGCCGGGGCAACGATCGTGACGGCGATCTACATCAACAATATTGCTACCGTCAACACCAACTTTCTCCCCCTCTATGCAGCGGCGTAACACCTCTTCTCCCCGCTGTAATCTCTACTTAAACATGGTGCTCAACTCCATATATTATTTCCCAATGATCTATGGTTATCCTATGATGTTTGAGTATATCCGTTTTGTCCTATGGGTTAATCGTGATCTTGGTTGGTATGATTGTATATTTTATTTATGGTGTTGTCCTATGGTGCCCTCTGTTCTCGCGCAAGCGTGAGGGGTCCCCGTTGTAGACTGTTGCAATACGTTCATGATTTGCTTATGGTGGGTTGCGACAGTGATAGACGCTTAAACCCGAGTAGGTCGGTTATGGCATATGGGAGTAAAGAGGACTTGATACTTAATGCTATGGTTGGGTTTCACAACCTTAATGATCTTTAGTAGTTGCGGATGCTTGCTAGGGGCCCAATCATAAGTGCATATGATCCAAGTAGAGAAAGTATGTTAGCTCATGCCTCTCCCTCATATAAAATTACAAGAATGATTACCGGTACTTGTTATCGATTGCCTAGGGACAAATGACTTTCTTGTTGACACAAGCTATCCACTTTTATTACCTTGCAATTTATTCGTAGTTTATTCTCGCAAAGTACTCGTAGTTTTATTCTTGTAAAATAGTTTCATACTTGTTTTAGGTAAAGCAAATGTCAAGTGTGCGTAGAGTTGTATCGGTGATCGATAGAGCTTGAGGGAATATTTGTCTACCTTTAGCTCCTCGTTGGGTTCGACACTCTTATTTATCGAAGAAGGCTACAAACGATCCCCTATAATTGTGGGTTATCAGGATCAAGCACCGTAAGATCGAACCCACTACAAAGCACCTCTTCCCATTGCAAGATAAATAGATCAAGTTGGACAAACAAAACCCAAATATCGGAGAAGAAATACGAGGCTATAAGCAATCATGCATATAAGAGATCAAAGAAGACTCAAATAACTTTCATGGATAAAAAGATAGATCTGATCATAAACTCAAAGTTCATCGGATCCCAGCAAACACACCGCAAAAAGAGTTACATCATATGGATCTCCAAGAGACCATTGTATTGAGAATCAAATGAGAGAGAGGAAGCCATCTAGCTACTAACTACGGACCCGTAGGTCTACAAAGAACTACTCACGCATCATCGGAGAGCCACCAATGGATGTGATGCACCCCTCTGTGATGGTGTCTAGATTGGATCTGGTGGTTCTGGAACTTGCGGTGGTTGGAATTGATTTTCGTCGACTCCCCTAGGGTTTCTGGAATATTGGGGTATTTATAGAGCAGAGAGTCGGTTCGGGAGGCACCCGAGGTGGGCACAACCCACCAGGGCGCGTCTGGGCCTCCAGGCGTGCCCTGGTGGGTTGTGCTCCCCTCGGAGCACCCCCCAGGCGCTTCTCCGACCCACTGGACGTCTTCTGGTCCAAAAAAATTCACAAAAAGTTTCGATGCGTTTGGACTCCGTTTGGTATTGATTTCCTGCGATGTAAAAAACATGCAGAAAACAACAACTGGCACTTGGCACTATGTCAATGGGTTAGTACCAAAAAATGATATAAAATAATTATAAAACATCCAAGATTGATAATATAACAACATGGAACAATCAAAAATTATAGATACATTGGAGACGTATCAGCATCCCCAAGCTTAATTCCTACTCGTCCTCGAGTAGGTAAATGATAAAAACTGAATTTTTTATGTGGAATGTTGCCTAACATGTCATCTCATATTCTTTTCTTTATAGCATGGACATTTGGACTTTTATATGGTTCAAAGCAATAGTCTAGTGTTGCCATGTAACTTAAATACTCAAGCATATCAACAAGAAACCATGTCTTTCAAAATATCAATGCTAAAATAAGTTATCCCTAGCCCATCATGCTCAATCATTGATCCATTGATGAAACACACTCGCATATTAGCTACACCCAATGCTCAAGTACGATCATAGTGCCTCCTAGTTGATGCTTTATAAGAGAAGATGGAGACTAATATAAAAAATAAAAAATTGCATAAAGTAAAAGAGAGGCCCTTCACAGAGGGAAGTAGGGATTTGTAGAGGTGCCAGAGCTCAAAGCGAAAAACTTAGAGATAAAAACATTTTGGGAGGCATAGTTTTCCCACCAACGAAAATGACTTAGAGTTCCCAACACTTTCCATGCTAGATATATCATAGGCGGTTCCCAAACAGGAAGTAAAGTTTATTCCTTTTTCCACCATACTTTCACTTTCCATGGCTACCCGTATCCACGGGTGCCCTCCATACCAACACTTTCCAAGGAATTTATTATTTGACAACATAAAGTAAATTCATTTTTCATTTCGGGACTGGGCATACTTAATACCTTTGCCTTACTCTCGTGCAATGACAAGTGAATAAACACTCATCGTGAGAATAACACATCTAGCATGGAAAATATTAGCCACCCCTCACCGCCTCGCGAGCGGTACAAGCACACAAAAGAGAAGTTTATTTCGAAAATTAGAGATGGCACATACAAATTTGCTTAGAACAGAAAAAGAATACCGCATATAGGTAGATATAGTGGACTCATGTGGCAAAACTGGTTTAAAGGTTTTTGGATGCACAAGTAGTGATCATACTTAGTGCAAAATGAAGGCTAGCAAAATATTGAGAAGCGACCAACCAAGAAACGAATAATCTCATAAGCGAGCATTAAGCATAATTAACACCGAATAATGCACCATAAGTAGGATATAATTTCATTGCATGACTATTGACTTTCGTACTTGCACAGGGAATCACAAACCTTAACACCAATATTTTTACTAAAGCACAATTACTCATCAACATGACTCACATATCACATCATCATACCTCAAAAATATTACAAGGAATCAAGTTTATTTTGTCCAATGATCTTCATGAAAGTTTTTATTACATCATTATTGGATATCTATCACTTTGGAACTAATTTTCATGGGTTGCTTTTGGTAAGCTCAAACAAATATAAGTGAAGATCATGAGCATAATATTTCTTTCTCTCAAATTAATTTAAGTGAAGCAAGAGAGAATTTCTTAAAAAAATTACTAACTCTCAAACAAATCTAAGTGAAGGAAGAGAGAATTCTTCAAAAATACTAAAGCACACCGTGCTCAAAAAGATATAAGTGAAGCACTAGAGCAATTCCATAGCTCATAAAAATTTAAGTGAAGCATAGAGATCAATTCGAACAAGTCATGGCATAATTTTGGCTCTCTCAAATAGGTGTGTCCAGGAAGTATTTAAGACTTAAAAAGCAAAACAAAAAAAGCAAAGACTCATATCATACAAGACGCTCTAAGCAAAACTCATAGTATGTGACGAATAAAAATATAGCTTCGAGTAAAATACCGATGGTCGTTAGAAGAAAGAGGGGATGCCACTCGGGGCATCCCCAAGCTTAGTTGCTTGCTTCTCTTTGGATAATAGCTTGGGATGCCATGGTCATCCCCAAGATTAGGCTCTTATTACTCCTTATTCCTTCATCCATCGTAACATCACCCAAAACTTGAAAACTTCAATCACACAAAACTCAACAAAACTTTCGTGAGATCCGTTAGTATAAGAAAGCAAATCACAACTATAAGTACTTTAGCAAACCAATTCATATTTTATTTTTGCATTATATCTACTATATTCCAACTTTTCTATGGCAAAAACTCATCAAAGAAAACCACAGAATCATCAAAAGAAGCACACACCGCAAAGAAAACATAATCTGTAAAAAACAGAACAATCTGTAGCAATCTGGATATTTCGAATACTTCTGTAACTCCACAAATTCTGAAAAAATTAGGACCACGTGAAAAAAATTGTATATTAATCTTCTGCAAAAAGAATCAACTCAAAAGCTCTCTTCTATTAAAAACGAGAATTATTTTCATGAGCGCAAAAGTTTCTGTTTTTCAGCAAGATCAAATCTACTATCACCCAACATAATCCTAAAGGCTTTGCTTGGCACAAACACTAATTAAAATACAAAAAACACTATCATAACACTATCATAATTGTGCAAACACTCAAGAACAGAAAGCAAAAAGCAAAAATAAATTTTATTCATTACGTTGCCTCCCAACAAGCGATATAGTTTCACGCCCCTAGCTAGGCATAAAGCAAGGATCTAAGTATTGTCATCTTTGTTTCTAGATCCATAAGATGCCCTCATGATTGATTCATATGGTTGCCTAATTCTTGTTCTAGGGAAGTTTTCCATACGCTTCCTTAGTGGAAATTCAAATTTAATAATGCGTTCTTTCATATCAATCACGGCACCAATAGTATGTAAAAACGGTCTACCAAGAATAATTGGACAAGACTGATTGCAATCAATATCAAGAACAATAAAATCTATGGGCACATAATTCCTATTTGCAAGAATAAGAACATCATTAATTCTTCCCATAGGCCTTTTAATAGTAGAATCCGCCAAGTGCAAATTTAAAGAACATTCTTCAATATCGGTAAGACCAAGCACATCACATAAAGATTCCGGAATTGTAGAAACACTAGCACCCGAGTCACATAAAGCAAAACACTCATAATTTTTAATCTTGACTTTGGTAGGTTCCCATTCATCATGTAATTTTCTAGGAATTGAAACTTCTAATTCCAACTTTTCTTCCAAAGCTTTCATCATAGCATCAATAATATGTTTAGTAAAAGCTTTATTTTGTTCATAAGCATGGGGTGAATTAATCGTGAATTGCAAAAAAGAAAGACAATCAATCAAATAGCAACTATCATAAAGTCTTTGTAATCCAAAAGAGTGGGCACATCACTAGTTAAAGTCTTGACCTCTTCAAACCCACTTTTATCAATTTTCTCAACTGGATTTTCACCCTCTGAATTATCGGGACGCCTTCTAGCTAAATTTTACTCTTCTCTAGTCCCTTTTCCATCAATCTTAATTTTACTAAACAAGGAATCAGTAGAAGAAACACCAATCATTTTAACATCTTCATCACTTTTGTGAAAGCAATCACTAGAAAACGCTTTTTCTAAAAATTCTCTTCTAGCTCTAAGCATAGCAGTTCTTTTCTTACTTTCATCCATAGAAACATAAAGAGATTTAATTTATTCCTCTAACTTAGGCAAAAAAATCATCTTGAGATTTTCCACATCATGAGAAATTCTATCAACACTTCTAGATAAATCATCAATCTTATTCAACTTTTCTTCCATTGTAGTGTTGAAAACTTTTTGAGTGTTGATAAATTCTTTAATATTATTCTCAAGATTAGAGGCATTCCTATTATTATTATAAGAAGGATTTCCATAGGAATTACCATAATTGTTAGAGGAATTACTAGGAAAAGGCCTAGGATTAAAATTACCTCTATAAGCATTGTTATTGAAATTGTTTCGCGAGATAAAATTCACATCTACGGCATCACTATTTTGCTCAATCAAAGTAGACAAAGGCACATCATTAAAAACAATAGGAGCACTTTTATTAGTAACCAATTTCATAAGATCATCAATTTTTTCACTCAAAGAAGAAATTTCTTCAACCGAATTAACTTTTTACTAGTGGAGCTCTTTCGGTATGCCATTGTGAATAATTTGCCATAATATTATCAAGCAATTTGGTGGCTTCACCCAGAGTAATTTCCATAAAAGTACCACCCGCAGCGGAATCTAAAAGATTACGAGAAACAAAATTCAACCCCGCATAAAAAATTTGTATGATCATCCAAAGATTTAACCCATGAGTTGGGCAATTCTATAGAATCATTTTCATCCTTTCCCAAGATTGTGCAACATGCTCATGTTCAAGTTGCTTGAAATTCATGATCTGGGTTCTAAGGGAAATAATTTTCGCGGGCGGAAAATACTTAGTAATAGAAGCATCTTTGCACTTATTCCAATAATCGATACTATGGCGAGGCAACGAAGAAAACCAAATTTTTGCATGATCTCGCAAAGAAAACGGAAATAATTTCAACTTCACAACATCATTGTCCACATTTCTTTTCTTTTTCATATCGCATAATTCCACGAATGTGTTAAGATGGGGCGCGGCGTCCTCATTAGGAGTACGAGAAAATTCATCTTTCATAACAAGATTCAACAAAGCAGTATTATTATCACAAGACTCCGCACTAGTGGCGGGAGGAGCAATCGGAGTGCCAATAAAATCATTGTTGTTGGTATTTGAGAAATCACACAACTTCATGTTCTCTTGAGTCATTGTGACTACGCAACAAGATTGCACTCAAAAACAGATCCGGCAAGAAAACAGCGAACGAAAAAGAGGGCGAATAAAACGACAAATTTTTGTGAAGTGGGGGAGAGGAAAACGAGAGGCAAAGGCAAATAATGTAAATTGCAAGGAGATGAGATTTGTGATTAGGAACCTGGTAGATGTTGATGATGTCTCCCCGGCAACGGCGCTAGAAATTCCTTTTCATGCTGCTTGAAGCTATGTCGTATTTCCCCAAAGAGGAAGGGATGATGCAGCATAGCAACGGTAGGTATTTCCCTCAGTGATGAGACCAAGGTTATCGAACCAGTAGGAGAACCAAGCAACACTATGTAAATAGCACCTGCGCACAAATAACAAATACTCGCAACCCGACGTGTTAAAGGGGTTGTCAATCCCTTTCAGGTAACGACGCCAGAATTTGGCAAACGGACGGGAGAAAGTTGTAATAGATTGATAGATCGAACGCCAAATAAAATAAAGTGCAGCAAGGTATTTTTGTATTTTTGGTTTAATAGATCGGAAAATAAAAGCAAAGGAAAATAGATCGAAAAGGCAAATATAATAAAGAAGTGACCTCGGGGCCGTAGATTTCACTAGAGGCTTCTCTCGAGAAAAATAGCAAACGCTGGGTGAACAAATTACTGTTGGGAAATTGATAGAACTTCAAACAATCATGACGATATCCAGGCAATGATCATTATATAGGCATCACGTCCAAGATTAGTACACCGACTCCTGCCTGCATCTACTACTATTACTCCACACATCGACCGCTATCCAGCATGCATCTAGTGTATTAAGTTCATGGAGAAATGGAGTAATGCAATAAGAACGATGACATGATGTAGACAAGATCTATTTATGTAGAAATAGACCCCATCGTTTTATCCTTACTAGCAACGATACATACGTGTCGGTTCCCCTTGTATCACTGGGATCAAGCACCGTAAGATCGAACCCGCTACAAAGCACCTCTTCCCATTGCAAGATAAATAGATCAAGTTGGCCAAACAAAACTCAAATATCGGAGAAGAAATACAAGGCCATAAGAAATCATGCATATAAGAGATCAAAGAAGACTCAAATAACTTTCATGGATAAAAAGATAGATCTGATCATAAACTCAAAGTTCATCGGATCCCAACAAACATACCGCAAAAAGAGTTACATCATACGGATCTCCAAGAGACCATTGTATTGAGAATCAAACGAGAGAGAGGAAGCCATCTAGCTACTAACTACGGACTCGTAGGTCTACAAAGAACTACTCACGCATCATCGGAGAGGCACCAATGGACATGATGCACCCCTCCGTGATGGCGTCTAGATTGGATCTGGTGGTTCTGGAACTTGCGACGGCTGGAATTGATTTTCGTCAACTTAGGGTTTCTGGAATATTGGGGTGTTTATAGAGCAAAGAGTCGGTTCGGGAGGCACCCGAGGTGGGCACAACCCACCAGGGCACGCCTGGGCCTCCAAGCGTGCCCTGGTGGATTTTGCTCCCCTCGGAGCACCCCCCCCCCAAGCGCTTCTCCGGCCCACAGGATATCTTCTGGTCCCAAAAAAACCACAAAAACTTTCACTGCATTTGGACTCCGTTTGGTATTGATTTCCTGTGATTTAAAAAACATGCAGAAAAACAACAACTGGCACTTGGCACTATGTCAATAGGTTAATATCAAAAAATGATATAAAATGATTATAAAACGTCCAAGAATGATAATATAACAACATGGAACAATCAAAAATTATAGATACATTGGAGACGTATCAGCATCCCCAAGCTTAATTCCTGCTCGTCCTCGAGTAGGTAAATGATAAAAACTGAATTTTTGATGTGGAATGCTGCCTAACATGTCATCTCATATTCTATTCTTTATAGCATGGACATTTGGACTTTTATATGGTAAGGCTGATCGTTCTTCCAGCATCTTCAGTAACCTCAGGAGATTGATTTAGTGATTGCTAAGGCGCAACGTCGTGCATGTTTGTAGTCGGATCATCAAAGTCGACTCCACCAAATCGATAGTAATTATCTCATCGAAACATCAGGACACCCTCGCCTCTATCAAAGGCGTATAGCTCTTTGTCATAGATGGGATAGTTAAGTTGTGCTCCGGAAAGTTTCTCACTAAAATAAGCAATTGGGCGCTTTTCTTGCATTAACACACCTCCTATGCCATTAGCACTAGCGTCGCAATGCACTTCAAAAGTTTTATCAAAATTGGGCAAAGCAATTAATGTAGCATGTGTAAGCAAATTCTTAAGCTCATGAAATGCGGTATCTTGGGATGGTCGCCAAAAAAATGATGCATTCTTCTTACTCAAGGCATGCAAAGGTGATGCGATAGTGCTAAAGTCCTTAACGAAATGACGATAGAATCTGGCTAAGCCGAGGAAACTACGCACTGGTTGCAAATTGGTTGGTTGTGGCCATGTTTTAATAGCATCAATTTTAGATTCATCTACATGAACACCCTTAGATGACACAACAAAACCAAAGAAAGCAAGCTTGTTAACACTCAAACCTAATAAAATCATTATTAGTGTTGGAAAAGTCACACAACTTGGTATTTTCTTGATACGTCGTGACAAAGCAAGCAATCTAGCACACAAGCAAACAAAAAGCAATCGAAAAGACGAACGGGAAGAAAGGGTGAATAAAAAGGCAAATATTTTTGTGTTTTTCTAAAAACATTTTAGAAGTGGGGGAGAGGAAAATGAGAGGCGAATGGCGAATAGTGTAATGCAAGAGATGAGATTTTATGATAGGTACTTGGTAGTCTTGATGTAGAACCTCCCCGGCAATGGCGCCGAAAATTCTTCCTGCTACTTCTTGAGCTTGCGTTGGTTTTTCCCTTGGAGAGAAAAGGGTGATGCAGCAAAGTAGAGATAAGTATTTCCCTTAGTTAAGAACCATGGTATCAATCCAGGAGGAGGAACACACAAGTCTCCAATGACAGCACCTGCACAAACAAACAAATACTTGCACCCAACGCGATAAAGGGGTTGTCAATCCCCTCACAGTTGCTTGCAAGGATCAGATCTGATGGAGATAGGTATAAATGATAGATAAAAGTGCAAAAGTAAATAAATTCAGCAAGGTATTTTTGGGTTTTGATTTTATAGATCTGAAAATATAATGATAAAAATAGACCCGGGGGCCATAGGTTTCACTAGAGGCTTCTCTCTTGAAGAAAGCATACGATGGGTAAACAAATTACTGTTGAGAAATTGATAGAAAAGCGCAAAGTTATGACGATATCTAAGGCAATGATCATGAATATAGGCATCATGTCCGTGACAAGTAGACCGACTCCTGCCTGCATCTACTACTATTACTCCACACATCGACCGCTATCCAGCACGCATCTAGTGTATTAAGTTCATGGAGAAATGGAGTAATGCAATAAGAATAATGACATGATGTAGACAAGATCTATTTATGTAGAAATAGACCCCATCGTTTTATCCTTAGTAGCAACGATACATACGTTTCGGTTCCCCTTCTATCACTGGGATCAAGCACCGTAAGATCGAACCCACTACAAAGAACCTCTTCACATTGCAAGATAAATAGATCAAGTTGGCCAAACAAAACCCAAATATCAGAGAAGAAATACGAGGCTATAAGCAATCATGCATATAAGAGATCAAAGAAGACTCAAATAACTTTCATGGATAGAAAGATAGATCTGATCATAAACTCAAAGTTCATCGGATCCCGACAAACATACCGCAAAAAGAGTTACATCATATGGATCTCCAAGAGACCATTGTATTGAGAATCAAACGAGAGAGAGGAAGCCATCTAGCTACTAACTACGGACTCGTAGGTCTTCAAAGAACTACTCACGCATCATCGGAGAGGCACTAATGGACATGATGCACCCCTCCGTGATGGTGTCTAGATTGGATCTGGTGGTTCTGGAACTTGCGGCGGCTGGAATTGATTTTCGTCGACTTAGGGTTTCTGGAATATTGGGGTGTTTATAGAGCAAAGAGTCGGTTCGGGAGGCACCCGAGGTGGGCACAACCCACCAGGGCGCGCCTGGGCCTCCAAGCGTGCCCTGGTGGATTTTGCTCCCCTCGGAGCACCCCCCCCCCCCAGGCGCTTCTCCGTCCCACTGGATGTCTTCTGGTCCCAAAAAATCCACAAAAACTTTCACTGCGTTTGGACTCTGTTTGGTATTGATTTCCTATGATTTAAAAAACATGTAGAAAACAACAACTGGCACTTGGCACTATGTCAATAGGTTAGTACCAAAAAATGATACAAAATGACTATAAAATGATTATAAAACATCCAAGAATGATAATATAACAACATGGAACAATAAAAAATTATAGATATGTTGGAGACGTATCAGCATCCCCAAGCTTAATTCCTGCTCGTCCTCAAGTAGGTAAATGATAAAAACTGAATTTTTGATGTGGAATGCTGCCTAACATGTCATCTCATATTCTTTTCTTTATAGCATGGACATTTGGACTTTTATATGGTAAGGCTGATCGTTCTTCCAGCATCTTCAGTAACCTCAGGAGATTGATTTAGCGATTGCTAAGGCGCAACGTCGTGCATGTTTGTAGTCGGATCATCAAAGTCGACTCCACCAAATCGATAGTAATTATCTCATCGAAACATGAGGACACCCTCGCCTCTATCAAAGGGGTATAGCTCTTTGTCATAGATGGGATAGTTAAGTTGCGCTCCGGAAAGTTTCTCACTAAAATAAGCAATTAGGCGCTTTTCTTGCATTAACACACCTCCTATGCCATTAGCACTAGCGTCGCAATGCACTTCAAAAGTTTTATCAAAATTGGGCAAAGCAATTAATGTAGCATGTGTAAGCAAATTCTTAAGCTCATGAAATGCGGTATCTTGGGATGGTCGCCAAAAATATGATGCATTCTTCTTACTCAAGGCATGCAAAGGTGATGCGATAGTGCTAAAGTCCTTAACGAAATGACGATAGAATCTGGCTAAGCCGAGGAAACTACGCACTGGTTGCAAGTTGGTTGGTTGTGGCCATGTTTTAATAGCATCAATTTTAGCTTCATCTACATGAACACCCTTAGATTACACAACAAAACCAAAGAAAGCAAGCTTGTCAACACTCAAACCTAATAAAATCATTATTAGTGTTGGAAAAGTCACACAACTTGGTATTTTCTTGAGACATCGTGACAAAGCAAGCAATCTAGCACACAAGCAAACAAAAAGCAATCGAAAAGACGAACGGGAAGAATGGGTGAATAAAAAGGCAAATATTTTTGTGTTTTTCTGAAAACATTTTAGAAGTGGGGGAGAGGAAAACGAGAGGCGAATGGCGAATAGTGTAATGCAAGAGATGAGAGTTTATGATAGGTACTTGGTAGTCTTGATGTAGAACCTCCCCGGCAATGGCGTCAAAAATTCTTCCTGCTACTTCTTGAGCTTGCGTTGGTTTTTCCCTTGGAGAAAAGGGTGATGCAGCAAAGTAGAGATAAGTATTTCCCTCAGTTAAGAACCATGGTATCAATCCAGTAGGAGGAACACACAAGTCTCCAATGATAGCACATGCACAAACAAACAAATACTTGCACCCAACGCGATAAAGGGGTTGTCAATCCCCTCACAGTTGCTTGCAAGGATGAGATCTGATGGAGATAGGTATAAATGATAGATAAAAGTGCAAAAGTAAATAAATTCAGCAAGGTATTTTTGGGTTTTGATTTTATAGATCTGAAAATATAATGATAAAAATAGACCCGGGGGGCATAGGTTTCACTAGAGGCTTCTCTCTTGAAGAAAGCATACAATGGGTAAACAAATTACTGTTGAGCAATTGATAGAAAAGCACAAAGTTATGACGATATCTAAGGCAATGATCATGAATATAGGCATCACGTCCGTGACAAGTAGACCGACTCCTACCTGCATCTACTACTATTACTCCACACATTGACCGCTATCCGGCATGCATCTAGTGTATTAAGTTAACAAGAACGAAGTAACGCCTTAAGCAAGATGACATGATGTAGAGGGATAGATCCAATCAATATGGTAATAAAACCCCATCTTTTTATCCTTAATGGCAACAATACAATACGTGCCTCGCTACCCCTTCTGTCACTGGGTGAGGACACCGCAAGATACAACCCATCACAAAGCACCTCTCCCATTGCAAGTAAAATCAATCTAGTTGGCCAAACCAAATCAATAGATCGGAGAGAAATGCAAAGCTATCTTAATCATGCATAAAAGAGTTCAGAGAAGACTCAAATAATGTTCATAGATAATCTGATCATAAATCCACAATTCATCGGATCTCGACAAATGCACCGCAAAAGAAGATTACATTAAATAGATCCCCAAGAACATCGAGGATAACAATATATTGAAGATAAAAGAGAGAGAAGAAGCCATCTAGCTACTAGTTATGGACCCTTAGGTCCATGGTAAATTACTCACACATCATCGGAAGGGCAACAAGGTTGTTGTAGAGGCCCTCCGTGATCGAATCCCCCTCCGGCAGAGTGCCGGAAAAGGCCCCAAGATGGGATCTCACGAGAACAGAAGCTTGCGGCGACGGAAAAGTTTCTTTGGTGTGGCCTCTGTTATATGGGGAATATTTGGGTATTTATAGAGCTAGAATTAGGGTTAGGGGAGTCCCAAGGGGCCCACAAGCCTGGGGGGGCGCCTCTAGGGCTTGTGGCCCTCTAGTGGCTCCTATGGCCTCCTCCTGAAGCTTCATGGTTGTCTTTTCGTCCAAGAAAATTCTCAAAAAGTTTCGTTCCGTTTGGTATTGATTTTCTGTAAAAGACAAAAACAAGGAAAAGCAGCAACTGACATTGGGCACTAGGTTAATAGGTTAGTCCCAAAAAATGATATAAAAATAGCATAATAATGCATATAAAACATCCAACATGGATAATATAATAGCATGGAACAATCAAAAATTATAGATACGTTGGAGACGTATCATTTTCTTACTGCTATTTATAATGTTTTAGGTCAATATTTCACTTCATGATGCAATTCTAATGCATTTTCTCTCTTATTATGCAAGATCTATATGAAGAGGGAAATTGCCGATAGTTCGAATTCTAGACCTGTAAAGAGCTATGGCAGAGATAGCTATTCTCCGGAGCTCCAAATGACCTGAAATTTATGGAGACTTATTTTGGAATTAATAATATATATGGGAAGAAGAGTCACCAGGAGGGGCCCCACCAGTGAGCCACAAGCTCAAGTGGCGCCCCCCTCTAGGCGCACCATGTGAGATTGTGGGCCCACCAGCAGGCATTTGTGGCCCTCCTCCTATATGAAGCCACTTACCCTAGAAGAAACTGAGATAAGACTTTTAGGACGAAGCGCCGCTGTCTCGAGGCGGGACCTGGGGAGGAGCACTTTTGCTCTCCGGTGGAGCGACTTCGCCGGGGATACTTCCCTCTGGGAGGGGGAAATCCAAGCCATCGTCATCAGCAACGATCCTCTCAACATGGGAGGACTCATCTCCATCAATATCTTCACCAGCACCATCTCATCTCAAACCCTAGTTCATCTCTTGTATTCAATCTTTATCTCAAAACATCATATTGGTACTTGTGGGTTGCTAATAGTGTTGATTACTGAAGATAATATGCCCTAGAGGCAATAATAAAGTTGTTATTTATATTTCCTTATATCATGATTAATGTTTATTATTCATGCTAGAATTGTATTAACTGGAAACTTAGTACATGTGTGAATACATAGACAAAACAGAGTGTCCCTAGTATGCCTCTACTTGACTAGCTCGTTAATCAAAGATGGTTATGTTTCCTAACCATAGACATGTGTTGTCATTTGATGAACGGGATCACATCATTAGAGAATGATATGATGGACAAGACCCATCCGTTAGCTTAGCATAATGATTGTTAAGTTTTATTGCTATTGCTTTCTTCATGACTTATACATATTCCTCTGACTATGAGATTATGCAACTCGCGAATACCAGAGGAACACCTTGTGTGCTATCAAACGTCACAACATAACTGGGTGATTATAAAGATGCTCTACAGGTGTCTCCGAAGGTGTTTGTTGGGTTGGCATAGATCAAGATTAGGATTTGTCACTCCGAGTATCGGAGAGGTATCTCTGGGCCCTCTCGGTAATGCACATCACTATGAGCCTTGCAAGCAATGTTATTAATGAGTTAGTTGTGGGATGATGCATTACGGAACGAGTAAAGAGACTTGCCGGTAATGAGATTGAACTAGGTCTGATGATACCGACGATCGAATCTCGGGCAAGTAACATACCGATGACAAAGGGAATAACGTATGTTGTCATTACGTACGACCGATAAAGATCTTCGTAGAATATGTAGGAACCAATATGAGCATCCAGGTTCCACTATTGGTTATTGACCAGAGATGTGTCTCAGTCATGTCTACATAGTTCTCAAACCCGTAGGGTCCACACGCTTAACGTTTGATGACAATTTGTATTATGAGTTATGTGTTTTGGTGACCGAAGTTTTTTTGGAGTCCCGGATGAGATCACGGACATTACGAGGAGTCTCGAAATGGTTGAGGGGTAAAGATTGATATATTGGAAGGTAGTATTTGGACACCGGAAGGGTTCCGGAGTGTATCGGGTACATACCGGAGTACCGGAGGGGTTACCAGAACCCCCCGGGGAAAGATATGGGCCATATGGGCCATATGAGGGAGGCTAACCAGCCCACAAGGGGCTGGCACACCCCCCACAAAGGAGGAGGCCGAATTGGATTAGGGAAGGGGGCGGCTCCCGCCTTTCCTTCTCCTACTCCCTCTCCTTTCCCCCTCCGGGAGAAGGAAAAAAAGGGGGGCCGAATCCTACTAGGACCGGAGTCCTAGTAGGACTCCCCTCTCCCTGGAGCGCCCCTTGGTGGCCGGTCTCCTCCTCCCCTCCTTTATATACGGGGGCAGGGGGCACCCCAAAGCACATCAATTGTTCTCTTAGCCATGTGCGGTGCCCCCCTCCACAGTTTACTCCTCCGGTCATAGCGTCATAGTGCGTAGGCGAAGGCCTGCGCGGATCACATCACCATCACCGTCACCACGCCGTCGTGCTGACGGAACTCTCCCTCGACCCTCTGCCGGATCAATAGTTCGAGGGACGTCATCGAGCTGAACGTGTGCTGAACTCGGAGGTGTCGTATGTTCGGTACTAGATCGGTTGGATCGTGAAGACGTTCGACTACATCAACCGCGTTAACCTAACGCTTCCGCTTTCGGTCTACGAGGGTACGTGGACACACTCTCCCCCTCTCATTGATATGCATCTCCTAGATAGATCTTGCGTGATCGTAGGAATTTTTTTGAAATTGCATGCTACGTTCCCCAACAATTACATCTTGTAGTTGATGCTAGTTGGTTTACTTGGTGGAAGATCATATGTTCTGATTGTTAACCATATATTATTCTCCTCTGATCATGAACATGAATATGATTTGTGAGTAGTACCGTTTGTTCTTGAGGACACCGGAGAAGTCTTGTTATAAGTAATCATGTAAAGTTGGTATTCGTTCAATATTTTGATGATGTGCATGTTGTTCTTTCTCTAGTGGCGTCGTGTGAACGTCGACTACATGACACTTCACCATGTTTGGGCCTAGGGGAAGCATTGAGGAGTAGTAAGTAGATGATGAGTTGCGAGAGTGACAGAAGCTTAAACCCTAGTTTATAAATTATTTCGTAAGGGGCTGACACTACAAAAAAATACACTTCCGTGATGATACGTGTTTGTCACAGTAGGTCACGTTTTCTGTCATGCATGTACATCCATGACAATTTTCTGACAGAATCAAGATAGTCATACCTGTGTTGTCGTAGAAGTGTTCCATGACATTACCAAAATTATCATCACGGAAGTGTCCACTTCCATGACGATAAATCGCGCGTCACAGAAGTGCTTTCGTCAAGGGTAACCGACACGTGGCATCCACCGTAACGGAACGCCGTTAAGCTATCGGGTCCGGTTTTGGATCCGATAACCCGTTAATAGCCCGGACCAATGGGGATTTTCCATGTGTAAAATTCCGATTGGCTGATGGAAACACGTGTCAGCTCCGCGTTGGCACATGTGTCACTCATCCAATGGGCGAGATGCGCCTATGATATGTTGACACGTGGACCGGCCCAAAAGTGGCCCATAAAGTTTAATTGGGACGGCCCAACTAAAGGCCCGCAAGATTTTGCGGACCATAATGGGCCGGCCCAGCTAAAGTCCCACGAGATTTTGCGGACCATAATGGGCTGGCCTAGCTAAAGGCCCACAAGATTTTGCGGGCCGTAATGGGCCGGCCCAGGTAAAGGCCCACAAGATTTTTGCGGGCCATAATGGGCCGGCCCAGGTGAAGGCGCACAAGTTTGTGGACCATAATGGGCCGGCCCAGCTAAAGGCCCACGAGATTTCACCGACATTAATGGGCCGGCCCAGCTGTAGGCCCACAAGATTTTCAGGACCCTAGTAGGCCGGCCCATTAACTGGCTGCCATGTTTTGGGCCAAATGTCGGCCCATATTTGATCCGGTCCATTAATGGCCTGCCACGTTCCGGGCCTAACAATGGCCCATATGAGATCCGGCCCGTTAAAAGCCTACCACGTTCTGGGCCAAATTACGTCCCAGATCAGGTTCGACCCTTTAAGAGGCTTTGGGCTAAATTATGGCCCATATTAGATTCGGCCCGTCAACTGGACGCTATGCTTTTGGGCCCACTTACTAAAGGCCCATTTAGTAATTCGGCCTGATATTAGTTTCGACCTGTTAAGGGCCCGTTTAACATTTCGGCCCTATATTAATTTCGGCCTGTTAAAAGCCCATCATATAGTTGGGCCTAACTACGGCCCGGTTTGCATCCGACCTGCTCGCAGCCGATAATCTGATTGGGCCAAACAAGGACCGAGACAATTTTGTCCTGTTAAAAGCCTGTGATTTGATTGGCACAATCATGGGTCGGGGTCCATTTCGGGCTTCTGCCGGCCCGTGAGTTGTTCGGCACGTTTCAGGCCCAACCTACTTCTCAGCCTCCTAAAAGCCCATTGAGTTTTCTTGCGAAAAGAGGGCCGGCGGTTTACTCGGCCTATTAAAGGCCCGACTCTACTAGTGGGCCAGATTACATTTAGGCCTTCTAACAGACCAAGATGACGGCGCCCATGATGCGGATCATACATCGTAATTGCATGACGGCCCGATTATGTACCGTAATTTTACGATTTGGCCGGTTTACTATGAAGACAGGATATATATACAGTAAAATAACTGCAGCATCGTGAATAAGAAAAAACCTAGACTATACAATAAAGAAATTACGGCATATTACATCCACTGGGCATCAAAGTTCGCCACTATGATAATAAAGCACAAGCAGACAACAGATTACATACACGGGGCATCAAAGATCGCCACCGGTGCAACTAAACACGCCGACAAAATAATATACAAAACCGATAGCACTTCAATAGAGTTCAAGAAAGGTTAGCCCTGCTGGGGAGCTGCAGCGCAAGCAGCTGAGCAAGCTGATGAGACTGCGCTTGTTTAACACTTATATCCTCCTCACTCTGAAAGATAAACAAGCAGACAGATGACGGGTTTTGCACATAAAAGTATCAGTGTTGACAATTCATCACATTTCTTACTGACGAATAAAGTGACACGGTTTAAAATTGCATTAACACAATATGGTATTGTTCAGGTCAAGACATGGCAGGAAATGACATTGTGAAGGAATTGGCAGCTTCACGACACCACTCGATTACAGATCAAGAACTCATAAGTATCAATGGTTAGTGTGCTGTCAATTTATCCCATTTCAAATTGGCAAATAAAGAGACGGTTTAAATAATAGTAGAATGATATGACATTGTTCATAGTTAAGACATTGCAGAATATGACATTGTGCTGTAGTGGGTAGGTTCACCACACCACTGGATTACGGATCAAGAACAGAAGCATACATGCAGTGCAAAAGAAGATCACTTGCTCTGTATAGTTTAATTTACATGGTATGAAGAAGGAACTTGGTTGTACAAATGAAAACTTAAATTGAGAAGGACAAACTTTTGTTTATGAACTACATAATAAACTTTAAACATGCAATTTAATGCAAACACCAAAAATAAACAGCTGTTGCAGTCATGCCTAACCAAATATACACAACAAAATTTGAAGGCTTGAGAAGGACAAACTTACATTATTGGTGAAGGCAGGCTCTATAAAGCCCTTGTCCATGCTGATTGGGGGGGGCAATTCAAGAAGTTGACCACAGAATCTTCTTCATAAGCATTGCCTTTATTCTACATTTTGTTAAGAGTAAATATAGATGTGACAATATAAGAAAAAATGGAGAATATTTAAGATAAGATGAAGAGTGATGCTACATAACCAAGTAGCTATAAATGTAAGTATAGCGATACAGGCAAAAGGTACAGCCAAGAGCAATGCAGAGCTAAACTTCTTCAGTACCATCGGTGTTATCCAACCTTATGGTAAGAGTAAATATATATCTTATGTGTAGAAAATGGAGGGCAAAGGAAAATAAGCTGCAGAGTGATGGTAGATGAACAACTACCTGACAATATAAGTACACTAATAAAGGATAGTACTTACAAGAACAATGCAGAGCTAAAAAAATTCATTGGCATTGGATATATTCTACACTAATGTAACCATTCATACAGATCGGATAATTTGGAGCGAACAATTGATAAGCAAGCTATCAGGCATACTGTTGTCACATAATGAACCAGGTATGTATGCAAGTACAGTGATACAGGACAACAGGTACTAAAAAGAGCAAAGCAGCGGGCAGCATATTTGTGATATCCTGTCGTTCTTTTCAAACCGGAATTCTTTTTCGAGCAGATTTCCTGCAAAAAAGATCCGTAAGGCACATGCGAAAAAGTAGAAGTTCAAATTGTCATGTGATATCATAGACAGTACCTCATCCTCAGAACGAGACCAGTGCATAACAAGGTTTTTCCATTCAATGTCTTCTAAATTTAGCACAGGAGACTTCACCAGAAATTCGTTTATAGACTTGCCATCAAAGTGTGATTTCCTCAGGTAACACCAATACTGCTGCAATGCTTCCTTGAAAAGCACATGCAAGCTTTGCTCGTCATGACTATCCAGATTGACCCTCGCCTACTTAAAACAATGTAATGTAAATCATTGATGTGTTCAATCAGCAGAAAACAGGAAAATAATCACCATGAATAATAGCACTTACACGTAAGTGGGACAGAAAGATGTGAAAATGGTGCTTGTCTTCACTATAATCTTCCCATGATGGGAATATATGCACGTAGTCCCTAACAACATTGAAAGCATTGTCTTTTAAACTGGGAATAACTGGAATGGGGTTCTAATCTGCAGGAATTGGCCGTCTCTGCAGTTGGCATAGGTCTTCGGCTGGTGGACTTGTTGTACTTTTTGCTGGAGTGGGATTTTTCTGTGGTACGGCTGGTGCTATGGCAACTGAAATCGGCATACCTTTTGCTGGAGTGCAGGTCCTGTGTGGTGCGGCTAGTGGTGTGGCCAATGAGTATGGGTACAGTCTGCTGGAGTCAGTCCTATGTTTTGTGTCACTGGTTGTATAGCCAATATAAGTGGGGTGTTGTCTGATTTCTCCGGTACAACCACGTTTTTCAAGGACTTTGCTGGTGCTCATTCAGGTTCGGCAATCACCCTCTTCCTTTTTTATGTATGATGCACAAGAAAAACATTTGAGTGGAAAAACATGGTATGATGACAGATGGAATATGTATTGATAATGGATGGGCATGGCATCTCGACATATATGATGAGTAAACTAAGCAGATGGCGGTGCAACAAAGTAAAAGAAATGCAAGACAACATATGCAAGATACGCGCAATCAATAAAACCTTGCCAAATTAGAACAGGCACCTTGATGGGTGAACAGGACAGGCCATCTGCCTTTGACTCGTCGAGGTTAGAATAGTCATTAGGATCATATTCTGAACAAGAATCAACAGGTGGAGAGCATATGAGTTTCATTGCATCCAGAATGGCACTCAATGCCTTGGTGCCAATTTTGTAAGTCATTGCGGTATTTAGCTTCAAGAGTGGACTGCTGCTAGTGCGACACAAAGCAGCTACACAGATCATAGTGTAGATATAACGGGAAAACCGTAAGCATCATAGTAAAATCAGCAAAGTGGAACTTGCTGGAATATATGTGCTAGTATTGCCGGTACGGCTAGAAAGGCTTCGGATACCATCTCTCTTCAACTGAAGGTGCGGTACTATTAATATCAGTGTAACTCTTAAAGGCGACACAGCTCCCCACATTTCCTTGCTATTCTTATAGGATTCAAGTGGGCAGGCCACTACAAATCCTATTCCCATGTTTACAAAATCCTACGAATCAAAGAGGCCCGACGAGTTCAAAGTGTCCATACCAACCGACCGTATAGACCTCTACACTGCAAATGTCCCTGCTCATCTTCACTACAAGGAACATACTGTACTACTATCATACTCCCGCCGTTCCAAAATATAAGTCTTGGTAGAGATTTCCACTATGGATCACATACAGATGTATCCAGATACATTTTAGAGTGTAGATTCACTCATTTTGCTCCATATGTAGTCCATGGTGGAATCTATACAAAGACTTGTATTTAGGAACAGAGAGAGTACTTATTAAAGAAGAACGGAAGAGGAACATGCTAAAGAAGAGCAAGCAGATTTTGGATAATAAAATGTTCGTTGCGCAGTGCCCACACATGATGAACCAGAGCGCATTAAGAAAGCAACTCCCTGCTGTCTCTCTATATGTGGTGCACGTGCTTTTTCAAAAGTAAAGTAGGAACATTAGCTGACCAATTAAATGTTATCTGTTTTAGTAATATCAGCATCATATCAGATTCGTACTTGAGCAACAAGTTTGGAATTATGAGTGCCACGTTGTTTAGCTTGATGGATTCAGGAGCAGTGCTAAGCAGGTACGATGATGGTACTGAATATAAAGGCATGTCTGCATGCAAGTCGCGTGACTTTTGTCATTTGGGTCAGTCGACCATTTCAGGCGGTTGGATGAAGATCCTACGTCTCCTAACCCTTCTTCTTCCTCGTCTCTGATTCTTCCCATACAGAACACCGCACGGGCC